>NC_133820.1:73491591-73645788 GCF_047830755.1 Zonotrichia albicollis
GATGGACACAGTCTGTGTGGAGGAGCTGCTAACTGTTCTGCCAAGGCCAAAAGAACAGGTGTACCTACAGTCTGCATTTGTTTAATGCAATCTGTTGTTTTCCATCACTGAAAGACCTGCAAGACACTGTGGTTTACGGGGAAATACATAAATAGAGATTTCATTATGCTGTAAACTAGCAAATTGCATATGGTTTACAAGGCAATTGAATTCTCATTACTACAATCAATACCTTGCATTTATCTTTATTTTAAATTAAAGTAGTTAGAATAATGATGCAAACTGGAGACTTATGTAGGAGAAAATCTATTTCCAAATCTTAGTGTTAGGGATCATTAAGAAAATGCTAATACTCAGCATTTATACCTCTAGAGTATTTCCTAAACAGAAGAATTTCTTTTCATTCAGTCATTCAGTCCTTCACCATGACTTACACAGGCAGTGACCTACAAAATGTAACATCTGCCAGTACACAGAGTTCTGGTGAAACACAGCAGAATTCAGCCCCAGACTCAGCCTTTGCAGGGCGAGGAGCTGTGGGGCCACGCAGAGTAGATGCCGTAATTATTTGTATAAGTTAAACTGTTTCATCCTTTGGCACCTTTCTATAGATGTTTTGTAAATTTATATTGGAATTCTTTGTGGAGAGTATAATTAGCAGAACAGTGTTTAATGTCATGGTTAATGATTTCCTGGAACATTTGATTAGAAAATTAATCAAGCTATGTGTGCATATGATAAAGCTGTTTAAATGGACCTCCTAATTGCCCTGTGGTAGAACACAATCGCTTGTGCCAATATATCACTTTCAAGGTACTGTGTTGCAATAACAGAGAAACACTGAAGGGAATAATTTATCAGACTGTTTTACTAAGCCAAAAGTAAATGCTAGTACTTTTGATCTATTATTATTATTTTATACTGCCCCTCTTGTGCTCATTAGGTGTTTCACAGAACAAATACACTGTTGCAACAGCTCAGTTTACTAAGATTAATCATGACTGAGGAAAAAACTCTGAGAAAGAAATGCATCACTAATACTAAAATTGTGCAGAGATTCTGTGTAGTCATAGCATGCAGATTGTCCAGGGCATGCAAATAGCTTGGCCATTTTGCATTATGTTTGTTCTGGAATGAGAATTTTTCAAATATGAAAGTCCAAGACAAAGTAAGTGCATAAAGTTAACCATGGACATTTGCAGAAGTGGTCCTTTAGACTGATGGATTCATTTAGGCTTTTAGCTTTCTCTTCCATCTCTTTTTTATTTATTTTAATATACTGTGACTCATGACTTTTAAAAAAATAATAAAGAATACCCTCCTAATATTCCTTGTTCCAGAGAGGCAGTTTTCCAAATATATTCCTGTACAAAGTATTTCAAAGGCAGCCTTTCCTGTGTTTAGGCAGTTGTCCACATTTAATTTGGAGACACCTAGTTCTTTCCCATAAGAAGAAAACAGTCAATTAACTGTTCTTTTGTGAGATTCATCCTTTTGACCTGTCACATAAAAGTTATGAAGGATTTTTTTAGCAGTGTTATTCTTTTTACAAAGCAAGCAACTTGTTTTTACAAGTTTATTACTACTCTATTTAAGTATGCTAACAAGGAAAACCTTCCTAACCACAGCTCCTGTGGCTTGGCAGAGACAAGCAAATGGCAAATGTCTTTTCAGGAAAATGTCTTCTTTCTCCCATGGAAAGCCCCAAACAGGCAATTCTTGCCCAAATCTCTCAAACTTGCATAGCTATTTGTAAGTTGTACCAGTTGAATATGTATCTTATACCTTTCCTACCATCTTATTTAAAAAATTAATACTGGACTTACAAAAACATATGTGATTGTTAACTCACAAGGCCAATAAAAATTACATTAGAAAAACATGGCCCGTCCTTGTGTCTTATAGAGGCAATTGATTCTTGTTTTATCTAAGAAAGTCTTTAACAGTTGTATTTTTAGATTGAAACAACACTCATTAGTATTTAAAATTTATTGCAATGTAATTTCCTTAAATGTAACCTGTGGACAAGATCTTACTTAATTTTCACAGCATGGGTGGCTCGCAAAACATATTATTTCATTATTAGGATAATGGGAAGATAAAATCTCAAATTATTCATCTAGTCTAGTCTATTAAGTTTACTAAGGAACATGGCTGTAAGTTTATCATACTAATATATTAACAAATTTATGGTACAGTTATGAGAAAATTCATCCTCTGTTCAAATTATAAAGTTTTATCGACAAAAATTTGCTTTTAGTTTTATTTCCTGTAAAACAAACAATTATTTTGGCTTTTTTGCACATAATTTGGTTCTTCTTTAGTCAGTGTCACTGCCCCTGTAGTAGTATGTGTCATCTCTACATTCTGTTTCTAGCAGAGACTAGGAAAAATTAAAATCCATAGCTAAACCTATCCTAGAAGATCATGATAATCAGAAAAAGGAAAGAACTGAAAATTTGCCAACTAATACGACACTAACCTTAAGTTCTTACAAGAGAAAAATGTATTAGGCATTTTCTGATATATGATTATGGCTATGATCTTAGTTGTAAAAGCTTACAGAATTGTAAGTAAGTCTACTAAAATGTGACAAAAAGGAGTTTTGGTTTTAATCGTTCTTCATAAAGGATTGAATTTTTCTTTTGCATAAGCTCATGATCAGGATAACTTATGTTTGTTATGAATCTATTTGAAGAGATTCTGAGAACTGAGTTCAGGCTATATGCTTGTGGTGGGTAACAGAGAGTGTTATTATATTCCATATCTGTCTCAGCCCCAAACTTGTTACTGTCTTTCTCAGACCCAGCAGATTCCAAGATCTGGCATTTTAGGGCAGCTGGGAGCTGCCGGTCCCCGGGTCCCTTTACAAGGCTGGGGCACCTGAGCCAGCCTGCGCTTGTGCCTGGCAGTGCTGCTGCAGGCGCAGGCTCTGCTTCAGGGGGCTTGTTTTGGGCAGTTGGCTTTTTGCCTGTTGGGCATTTTAGGGGTTTTTTTTTTGTTTGTTTTTCTGGGCTTGCAACAGTATCCACTCAGAAAAATTGCATTTCGCCATCACAAACAGCTTCCGAGTGAATTTCGCCAAGCGAGCGGGTTCCCGGGCTGGGGCAGCCGGCGCTGGAGCCCGCGGAGCGCTCCGCTCCGCCCCAGCCGAGCCCCGGGCAGCAGGAGGAGCCGCCCGAGCTGACCCAGCCCGCCAGCGCCTCTCATCGGCCGCTGGAGCTCCTGCAGCAGCTCCTGCCTTACTGGGAGAGATCTGGCCACCGCCTTGTCCCTTTGTTTCCCAGATCACACGGTCACCCGTGGCCGGCTCTAAAAGAGTGGGAAAGCAGTCTGTTTCAGGGCATCTCGGGAAGCTCGGAATGTGTGGTAGGGCGTGGGTCAGAGCTGGCTCTGGCGAGGGGTGCTGTGCCCCTGATACCCCCCAGCCCCTCAGTGTCTGTCAGTCAGAGCACAATGGAGCAGCCCCAGTGTTGCCTGGCCCAGCCCCTGAGTGACCAAGACCCGCGGGTCCCACCTGGGTCCAGGATTTTTAAAAGCCCTACCACAAGACAAGCCTGTTGTCTTTTAGCCCTGCCATCGTCTTGGGGTTTTGACATCGCTGCTACCCATGAGTTGGGAGCTATGACTGTTTTTCTACGCCTCTCCTGCCTTTCTCCCTTTCTCCTTCTAACGCTCTTCTCCCATAACCTTTAAATCCACTCGATGTTATGTTTTCTCTGGGCTAAGTCTTTTCTGTGTTAAGCGATGTTATGTTGCATTTACTCTTTTGCCAATGTTACTTTATTTCATGAGGTTTGCCAGTAAACTTTTGTGGTTTTTACCTTTTAAGGATATCTGGTTGGGGTTGTCTCCTTTGTGTCTACCCAGAGCAAAAAAAAAAAAAAATCTTGGTTATACCCTGGAATTAAGTAACTGGGGTGTCACATGGGCACCCTTGGAAAGGGTCTGACACCATTCTCCCTTTGTCTCCCTACACATGGTCAGCAGATTTGGGAACATTCTGGGTGTTTCTTAGTTTCTCTGGAGTTGGCGAGATTTAGCAATTTTCTATCTAGTGATTACTCACTGCTATATATTGCTTCTTGCTGTTTTGCTTGTTAGCAAATAGTTATTTTTTCACTTATATTTACTCATATTCATTCCTTATTGTGGAAAGGGATTGGTTGAAACTAAGCGGAGGTAACTCATTTTAAAGAATCCACTTCTTTAAATTGTCTTAAACCAAGACAGTGCTAAAAAATAGTAATTCTCTTTGATATTCCCTGGGCTCTTCTTTGGTAATAAGATAATTTTTCTCATGTGATGCTTTAAGAACATATGATGGCACTTGTCTTATGATGCATCTCTTTTAAAGCCCTGCTCTTGCTCTCATCTGTCTTGACTGCCCAGCATGCTATGTACAGTTAGAAGTACTCTAAACAATGGTTTGCCATAATTCAGTGGCACCCTGGAAGATGAGTAGTGTGTGCTAGTTAATATTTGTATAGTAGTTTAGGCAGAAGTAGAGGGGGACTTGTGGAAGGACAGATAATTAAAGAAAAATTAAAGAAAATGATGTCTTGCCTGGTATGGCAAATAGTCTGTAAAAACAAGCAGCTTTGAGACATTTCAATCACAGTGTTCATAAAGCTGAACTCATCAGACCTCTTGGCACATATATTTCTTGTTTCTTAAGAATATCTGAACTAGAGTCTTCAGCAAACAGCCCTTTTCTTCCCTTCCTTATAGAAAAGGTATTTTGGTTGTATTTCAGGAAAGTCCTATTATGGTCATATTTCTTGCAATTCATTTCTGTTACCAGTAGAAATACTTTTGGAAACCAGAATATCCCTGATTGCCATCCTTATCACTAGGAGTCTTGGACTGTCACACTTGCAGGACGGTATCAGAGCTAAGTGTCAATGGAATGTGTATCTATCTTGCAACAGTTGTAGAAAATACTTGGATTTCAGAGAAGCACAAAGGACTTCAGGCCTATTCTTGGTGTTTGCATGGCAGTATTTTCCACTTTGAAGATCTAATTAAATGACTCAAGCTTAAATGAAATTTCCAGTGAGAGTCGTGCCTAAAATACTACAACACCTTTTTTTTATAAGATGAAAGTTTTTACTGAAGAAAACAACAAAGCAAGATCCTGCAGGTTTTAGTAGAGCCTGCAAGTATAGCCATCTTTACTCCAGAATGGACAGACAAGAAAGGCATTCCTGAGGACAGCATATGCCACAGTCCTGTTATTGATATATCAGTCATACACTTTTAAAATTCCAAACAAAGTTTAACATGCAATGGATTCATTTTTTGTCTTTTCTAGTTAGAATTTAAGGACTTTCAGAAATATTTGTAGTCTGAATAGCACCACTCTCCTTCTTGAAGCTCTCAAAGTCACCTTGTAAAAGATGAGGATATAAGAAGTAGGAAAGTAGTTTGCTTCATCAATTTATTGTGGATTACATGTTGCTAATAATTTCTCACAAAATATTTTAGGCTAGCCTCTCATTCAGCTGAGGAAATCTAATATACCTCCTTCAAGATACTGCCTAGATGGGAAAAACCAGTAAAGAAGTCCATTATACAGTACATCAAATGGCTCTTTACGAGGATATTTAAGATGTGATTTGTGGCACTATTTAGGATACATTGCATACTACATTATTAGAAAGTTCAGGTTTGTAATTTAATTATGGACCAAATTATCTTCAGTTCTAACTTTAGTTGAAGTGACTGGGCCAAGCCTGACAGGTGATATAAATTGTAAATGGTCTGAGTGTCATGCGCCGCAATAAAGACTGTGTTACTTAATTTTATACTTTGTGTGAGATTTTCAGAGCTGCCTAAAGAATTAAATGATCTGTTCAAACCTTGCCTATTCTATAGTTATGCTCCTAGTAAAATTATTGCAAACATTCAATTTTGTCTTTAAAAAAAAAAAATCAGAGATAAAATCACACTTGTTGTCATCTTATTGCAAAGCTCTCATACCTTCTTGGTGATTTCTCATTGGCTCGTGGGCATCTCCTCACAGCACTGACTCCTTCTTCTTCACAGCACAGGCAGAAAATACCAGCTCCCTTCTCAACCAGCTTCCCCCCTCTTTTATAGCACTCAACCTCATTGGACACAGCTGTGGTCTGTTAAGGGCAGGCCTGCTCGTAATCTTTGGTAATTAGTGCAGCTGCAACTCCTCAGGGGCCAGATTACATTCTGCACTATCTTTGTTTTCTTACATTCTATGCCCCCACACACGCTGAAGGTTTTTTTTTTTTGTGAATATAAGGGTCCATAGAAGTGTGATCAAGCTTAGTGATTTTTTCAGGGCATTCACTGCAAAGATTTCAAGTCTTCTGTCAGACTTCTGAGATACAATTATCTTCCATTACTTCTGATAACTCTCCAAATTCCTCATAGCTTTCCTTTTTTTAATATACTTCTGTATATTTTTATTATTCACTTTCCAAATTTTCTTCTAAGATTCTGTCTTTCATTTTTCCTTGTGATAATTTATATTACTTTCTACTAGGGCATGATACAGTTTGCTTTCAGAAATCCCTTATTTTCTTTTGACAGATGTATCTTTTAAAGAGAGGGAGGGAGAGAAAGAGAGATAAACACATATATGTATGTGCATATATAATGCTTTTTATGTGTTAGTTATGTATTGCAGAAGTCTCAAAATTGACTATAATTGGTTTATATAGTTTTTATTTCTCTCTGATTTTCTTATTCTAATCCATCTTTAAGTTTCTCAGTCTACTTTTTCCTCTTGCCAGAGTAGTGGATATAATCATATTATGGTTACTGCAACTTAATATTCAGTTACAGTAAGTACTGTACATGTAGATTAAGAAAAAGGCATCCTCTTTTTTTAAAAAACCAATATATATTATTTGAGGAAATTCGTGAAATACATTGTATATGAAACATAATCAGCAACCTTGTGGGTAATGCAAGTCACTCTGTTGCTATCCAAACTGCATTTTATTTTTCTGATGCTCTGTTCCTTGGCAAGTTTCAATGGACAACCTGATTTTTAATGGCTTTTTAACACACGTAGTCATAAATTTCTACAGAGTGCAATGCACTGTCTTTCTTATGCTAAATAGTAGCTTCATCTCTTGTCATAGGATGATGAAGAGTGTAATTGGAGGGTGTACTTTGCATCACAAGTAGTCTTCCAGTGCAGCACAGCTAAGCTTAGGGTTTTTTCCTAGGAAGTTTCTTAAGTGGCAGTTTTATGACAGTGTGAATCAGAATAAACTTCATAAGTTTCCATCTTCTTTCACCTATGTTGTGATAAATGAAAGCTGTTGGTTAAGAAAAATGAGCACTTTGACTTAGTTTCACAAAGTATTTCTACAGAAATGGAGATATGATTATATTGGAGTGTGATATCCTGTAGGACCTAGAGATGCAATTAGCTGTCAGATATGTGTTTGAGGGGAGGGAGGCAAGTGAAAGAAATTTTATTGTAACAATTACAGGATTGCCCCTCAGCTGGCCATAGGCAATAGGGTCTCAAGATGCTTTTGGTTCATTGTATGACAGCCCAACCAGAATGGACACTTATGAAACCAAGGTGTATTTGCCAGAGAAGTAAAAGCCAGTTGACATAGTTTCCTTATAAATGGAAAATTTAGAGAGAGCAGAATCTCGGCCTCGGTTTAGGCGTCAGGGCATGGTGAACACCAGCTTTCCCTAAGGGATATGGTGCTGAGGGAGATACCATGGCCAGCAGGACAAGGGCCCTTGCTGTCCAGGACCCATCCCACTGATTCCAGCCAGAGGAAAGAAAGACCAGCCCAGAGGTGATAGCCAGGTTTATCCAGTAGTCCAGATTGTCAGGCGACTTTGGGATGATGAAGCAAGTCTGAGAAAGTCAGGCCAAAGATCATGTAGGGGGATAGGATATAAGAAAATAAAGATACTGTAGAAAGTAATCTTACCCCTAAGGACCTGCAACTGGGCCAATTATCAAAGATGAGGAACAGGCCTGACTTGAACAGGCCACAGCTGTGACCTATGAGAAGAAGAGTGCTATAAAAGAGTGGGATGGCTGGGTGAGAAGGGAACTGGAGTTGGTTGGCTATATTGTGAAGATGAAGGAGTTAGTGTGCTGAGGAGATGTCCACAAGAAAAACCAAGAAGGTATGAAACTTTTGCAATAGGAGACACCAGTATGGAACCCCTGCAATGGGATGGCAACAAGACCAGCATCAGGAGCAGTTCCCGTGACTGTAACAAGGGTCTGGAAATGATTGAGTGTATCCACAGTGATGAAACACAAGAAGCTTGGGAGTCCCATACTGTGTGGAATCAACAGGGTTCATATCTGGCAGAGTGAAAGTCTGTCTTCTTTTCTGTGATGTGATACGTATAGGAATCCATCATGTATGGATGATGAGTAACTCATGAGGCTCAAGAGCTTTGTTTGTTACTTCTACTGCCACCCTTAATATGAGAGAAAAAAAATCCAGTATTGTGTGTCTATTAGTCTCTGAAAAGTAAAGTAATTCCTTATTCACATCTGTCTACAAAACTCTATTTGTTTTCATTCATGAGTTCATTTCCCCTTGTATGGAACATTGGTGCTGGTTCCAATGAAGAGGAAGTTTCCTCAAAGGAGTAAGGAAAGTCTTTAACAATATTTTAAATCAAGGAGGAGGTCATCAAGAAGTCAATCATTATACCCCAGTAAGTGCTCATAAAATTGTTATTTACTGTATGTTTTGTGAGCTTCAAATCTGGACATCAAATAGATGCAGGTTTTCCATTTACAAAGGCACCAACAAAGACCTCTTTTTGTCCTACTGAAAGATAGGGAATATGAAGATCTGTCTGCGCAGGCTTGCAGGATGCTGGGAGAGTAATAAACCAGCCAAGATGTAATAATCCAGATACAGCATTGGGTGCATGACATATACTTTCAAACAGCTTTCTATATATGAACTACAACATGGAAAAAGGAAGAATGTTGCCCTAAAGATGGTTTAAAATACACGTAACTAAAAGCACTACAGTGGTCAGCTCTTTCATTCTTTGCTGGAAATAGGATACCAAAAAAAGAGTATTTTTGGAAGAACAGCATGCCCAGAAGCAAGAGCAGGGCAAAGAGCTCACAGCTCAAGGCAGCAGGCAGGCTTATGTATGGAATGTTGCTGAGAACAGAGTGCTGGAATGTACCGATCCCAAATAAACTGCATTGCTTCAGCATATCATGAGCTTGACTCATCCACCCTCCACCCCCCCACAATGGTGTTACTCATTCTGAGACTCCTTGTCCCTGTAATGATCACTCCAAGTTCTGCTTAGGTGATGTGACTTCCCTGTGGCCCTTCATGTCACAAGTCAGTTACGATAGTGGGAACAAGTGACAACATAACTGAAATGAGAGTATTTCAATGTGGTATGGTTCTGTAAAACAAAATATGTGGGAGTTTTGTAGCATTTACGTGTAGGAGAGGTCCATATTCTCTGGCTAAGGACAATAAAATCAGTAAAGAACTAAGCTAGGCTCTTTCTATGATTAAGGAATTAACACTTTATTGAGGTTCTCACTTTTATGTAGTGAAGAAAAACTAACATCTACAAAAATTCACTCTTAAAATGTGAATTTAGAACAAATGGAAAGAACCTCTGGAAATCCTTCTATGTCTTCACTGACTATAGAAGATGCTTTGATACCTGGTTTAGACCAGAAGAGTATATTTAAATGCTGAAAGCAGGTGAGGTAAAACTCATTCTCTCAAGCTGTTCTGGGGATTTCGGTGATCTTCAGTCAATAAATTCACTCCCTTTCAATAGATTTTATTACACATATTCATATTAATTCAGAATCACAGATATAGTTAAATAGCAATGCTAATGACTCCTTGGAATTAACAATAAAATTCTTTTGTGATCCTCAGAGAATAAAATCTCGAATAATCACACTTCCAAGGTAATCTGCACGTCTTTGAAAATAGGTTTTGATAGTCTGAAAACTGAAGACAGATTTTTTTTTTTCCCTGAAAGGTTTAATGACTAGTTCCCTTACTCCTTTTGCTGCAGGCTGTTATCATTATGGATGTTAAACTACTTCAAAAACTGTGCGAAGTGTTAAGTTGCAAATGCACTCTCCTGTTGTACAGAATTACTTGGATGGTGATTAAAAGAATTAATGCTGCTACTAACCTAAGTGTTCTAAAACATGTTCTTGGCAAAATCTATTCAATATTTCTGTTTTGTCTTTTTTTTTTCCTCTTTTCTGCTACAAGAAAAGTTTTTTCTCACTTGCAGAGCTTCGCATTCAACTTTGTAAACTTTTGCAAGATTAAGAAATTAACTCCCTAATAGATACATGCCAGCAGTCTCATCATGAAGATGTTAGCTTTCTAAACAGGTACCTTTGTGCCTTCTCCCCAGATGGCATTCAGTCTATGAAGAAGTCGTATGTAAGCATCTGCAAACAAATGTTTTAATCTTTCTTTAGAATTCTCCATTGCCAATCTGCCCACAGAAGTGAAGAATTAAATACAGCCTCTCTCATTGTTATGTATTGCTCCTGGTTTCATCTTCATCTCTTTCCTGTCTGTCTTCCACAAAGAGACAACAAGCTTTTGGGGCATTGCTTTTTTTCCCGCATTCTAAACAGCTCTGGCATTTTTCAATAATAATAAATGTCTTGATACTTGTGTTACATGTGAAAACTACAACACCTGAACTCTGATTTCTAGACTTTCTCTGTTAGTTTCTGCCGGTGTTTACATGAGAAAATTCACCAGAACAGATATTTCAGCTTGCTTCTCATACTTAACTTTCCACTCTTTGACTAGTATTACAAGTAACTAAGTACCTGTTGTAATTTCTAAATGTTTGCCATATTTAGTAAATAATCCATACTTTAAAATTGACATTGTTCAATACCGTTTTCAGACTTGTGGTATTTTCTAGCTTTGAACTATGTGTGTGCACAATCTCATAATTGAATGTTTTATGCCCATGTCTATTAGTATAGCTTCTGAGAGGGAGGTGGGGATGGATATAATTCTCCATTTATGTTTTAGGTGGAAATAGAGGAAAATGATCTGTGTATCTAGAATCAAAGTTGTCGTTGTATAACCATTTATTTTAAACTGGGAGATTATACAAGCTATATTCATTCAGATTCAGTCTTATGTAAATCATGGCTTTGCAATCATTTAGTTGTATCACATTAATCTACAGTGACAATGTTCAACAGAGTCTAGAAAGTCGTTTGATTTCACACTCTGTAAATGACAGTTCCTGATTTTCTGTAATATTTTGGATCAAAACCTTGTTTCAGTAACTGCATATTAGCTGGACAGTTATAGCTGAAATGCAGAACTGTAGTGGTTGGGTGATATGATCAACATTCATCACAAGCTAATAATGGTGATTCTGAACATCTTAATTGGAGATCACACAACTCTCTATAGTGTGAAATAAGATGTCTGGGCGATTGCAAAGATTTTGACTGGTCCTTGTGCTGATAGCCTGCAGAATATTTTAATACTCTGAAGTCACACCAGATGGGCAAGCTGTTGCAGTATATATCTTGGTTCAGTTTTAAGCTGCAAGGGTTTTGTATCTGATGTCACCTCAAGGAAAAAATAATAAACAGCTGAACTAATGACATTTTTATCTCTCTGCTCTTGATTTACCTAGGCTTTGACTGATGAAATACTCAGTTTAGGAAAACTGTATAAAGATCTTCTACAATACCAAGAAATGACCAGAAATGGAACTGGAAAAAAAAATGAGTACCCATTATTAACTGCTCAATGCATGCCTTCTAATCCTATGTGCAAAATTTAACATGTTGTTGCAAAATAAGTTTGGAAAAGTATACAGATATGAGGAAAAATGGCAGAGAAAAGTGTACAGGAGAACTGATAATATAATGATTAATTTTTATAGCTGAAAGAAATGTGGTCAGTTTTCTAGATCACTGGAGTTATTTATTTGGGTAGTGAGTAGATAGCAATACCAGCTCTCCCCTGCTCCAAGGTTTTGCTGGATACATTCTTTCATAGAATATTCCATGGAAACAACTTGAGTCAATTTGAGTTCTGCAGCCCTTCACTGGAGCTCCCACCACTGGACTTTTGTCTACTTTGGTACAGGACAACTCAAAGTTTTGGGTGCTTTGTAGTGTTGTACATCTCTTTCAGTGGGGAATTTTAGCACAGCTCATCATCTGGGTAACCTGATCAGTAGGTTATGCAATTAATATGAAATGGGGATTGTAGTTAACTTTTTAAATATTATAAATAAATTGTTTTGGACTACAGCAAACATGTCATGTTAAAAGAGAGAAAGAAAGGTGAGGAATCTACTGTTATAACTGGGTTTGAATTAGAGAGCCAAAGAATGAACTACATATGTGTTCTATTATGCAGAAACATTTGGCACTTGTCACTGAATAAATAAGATATCATCCAAGTGCTTTGCCCTGATGTGGCTACTGAACACAAGTATTGTGAGTAAAAGGTAGAGGAAAAAAATCCGAGTTGAAAAATAGGACATGTAAAAGACTACTAGAATTTTCACCTGGATTGTCAAAGACAAAATTTTAAGTAATACTTGCATTTGCCATCTAAGCAATGAATGAGAAGGAAGACAATCATGATGTCCTTAACTTTTATCTGGTTCTGTCACTTGTTATGCTTCATAGTTTTTAATTAACTTAAGCTAATTGTTAAGTAATTTCATCATGTCAGTACACTATGAAGCTGGACAGAGGGTGGGGCCTCCCATACAAATGTGAAATGCATGAAAGATGAATGTAGAAAAAGTCTGAAAATATGTAATAATCTGTTTGTGATACAGAAGCCAAATATGTAATGCCAGGAAAAAGGAGACATCTGATAAAAATCCTGATTGAAATTAGAAACAGGAATACACAGCTGAAGATTGAACACCAATGTATAAAAGTGTGACATAGCTAGCATTTCCTGAGAACTGAATTCAGAAGAACCAATTTATGCTTAAGAAGCCTACAATGCTCTGAAGCTTAAAGGACAAGAAAGATAATAGGCATATGATAGAGACATGCATGGGTTGAACTTTTGATACAGACCTGGTCATACTGTGGTAACCAATTATAACTTACATGCTGAGTAAGAAGCAAAATAGACCCCACTGCTCTGCAGAAATTACAAGTGATGACATAGAAAAAGATTGTGTAAGTCCCATCACTGGTTCTTGTTAGTCCATCTGTCCAGCAATATATAAAGTTCTCTAGAGCACTGGGACATTCAGTTTGTCTTTTTCACTTTTCTAGGGAGTTGTGCTATATCAAAACCTGACACTGGGAGAAGCTGGAAATTGCTGGAAAACCACTTGGTAGTTCCAGGAAATTTAATATACACTGGGTCTAGGAGACTAAGCCCCTAACATTTTTCAAAGTCAGAACAATATGCTGAGAAAGCTTGATACCGCTTGAAATTTTTAGGAAAAGTTCTTTCACCTTCCATCTCTGTCATTAAAAACCCTTTTGGCTTGACTTTCTTAGAGAATTGGAGAGGACAAGATAGAAGGAAATTACACGAGACTCTACTCCAGCACTCCAGCACATAATAGGATAACTTATACTTGACTTGCCCTGAATGAGCTGAAAATCCAGATAGGTGGAGGGATTTGTTTCAAAAATGTGATTTGCTGAAAAATGTCTTGCCTTTGTTTGAAAGACCACAAATAAAACAATTATGCTAATTCTGAAGAAGATTGTGTCCTAATGTTGAACTTGAAGACAATATATCCAAAGTGGATTATGATAGGCATAGCTGCTCTATGCCTGAGGCCTGCTCAAGAACAAGAAATGTCCTGCACTGCTCACCTCTGAAGTACTGATTAGTGAACAAAACCCTTTCCAGAAGAAAGGGTCTAAATGTCTCCATTCTCAAGAGAGTTTGCATTTTTTTCATTGAGATGCACAGTACAATAGAGTGAATTAAAGTAATTTTCATTTCTGTAGCTGAATGTCATTGCCTTTAAATGAGATCCTGGCAGTCAGATGGCTCTGATTGCTGCCAGCTGTCAGTACCCCTAAGGAAAGCAGAGATACTTCTACAGTGGAAGATGAACAAGAAGCCTGCTGATCAGACACCTCACAAGTTGTGTCAGAGGATTAGCAAGTTAAATAAAATAGATGTGTGTTTACACTCTTCTAGTCATAAACAAGCTGTCAATGAGTTCTCTTTTTTCTTTTTTTTTCCTTGCAGAAAACACTTCAAACTCCAGTATGTGAACTGGTTTTTGTAGTTCCTGTTCTTGCTTTATGGAATACTTGTCTCTAGATAGAGAAGAAAGGAGATAAAACAGTCATTGTCTTGTTGTCCAAATGTCTGTCTATTTTACTTGGATAAGTATCATTTAAATAGACAACAAGTGTTAAAGTGGTTTAGTCAATACTGTTACTTGTAGTGAATGGATACATGGGCTAAATTTTCAAAACTAGATACTTAAAACTTGAAATATGCAATTCATTAATCAAATGCCTGCTGTGCAATACAAGCCAGGTATGAGTGTTGCACACAGTCTGTTACCTTGTATGTTTCTGTATGCATAATTTGGACATACACACCAGATTATGCCCAATTTTGTAAAATGTAGTCCATATGTTTTGTGAGTTCTCTTCTGTTTCTTATTACACCTGATTACTGTTAGTGTTCAGCAGAAAATTAGCTGAAAGCAGTAAAAGTGGAAATGAAGACTAGCAATGCAGTTTTAAAAGTCTAAGAACAATTTCAACAAGTTTAAATCTGTCTTTATTTGTATTTACTGTCAATTGGCTGAGAATATAAAATGTTTTTTTGGATTGGTTTATTCTCCTTTACAGCCTTCAATGTTAGCCAAGTGACATGTTTTAAAAGTCTGTGGAGCTGATTAGTGTTGGGTGTAGATGTATAATCTCAGCAGAGATATCTCCTGGGAGGACATGTCCAACCTTAACAATCTTAATAAAGAAACAAATAGTATTCAATTATATTACATGGTAAGGGAATGTGAAGTTTTTATATGTTTTACTCCTTAAAGAAAAAAAAAAGCATTTTTTCTTTCTTGACAAAGAGCTAAATTTAATGGAAATTAGCATAAATCAATATGGGAATTGCATGAACACCAAGGTGTCTGAAGTCTGCAGAAATTCTTAATAAATCTCATGGTGCCTTCTGGGACACCAACCACTGCAAAGATTTTTTTTTTTTCCTGAATTTATTAAAAGCTTCTGAGATACTTTTAATGACAGGTAGTCATTAGGTTGCAGCCACAGTAGGGAGTCCTGTAGTATTATACATCTTATTTGTCAGTTATCTTCCTACTTGGAGAGATGCACTGGCTAAGTAAGGAGGCTAATCACCAAGGCCCCCTGTCCTATCATGAGGCAGTTCTTAAGTCTCTTTCAAGAGGAAGATAAATCACAAACTGAAAAGCAGAGACCAGACTGAACAGTCAACCAGCAGCAGTCATGTAAGAAGGGATCTAGAGAGGGGTTAAGAGCCAGACCTATCAGGTGTGTATCTAAAAGGAAGGAGGGAGGGAGGGCATCAAGAGGCTCTTCTCAGGGCTGCCAGGCAATAGGGGACAAGAGGCAATGAGCAGAAAGTTCCACCTGAATATGAATTAAAACTTTTTTTACTGTGCAAGTGGCCAAGCACTGGAACAGATAGCCCATGGAGTCTGGGGAGTCTCCCTCATGGGGATAGGCAAGAATCGTCTAGGCACAGCCCTGAGTAACAACCTCTGGGGCACCCTGCCTGAGCAGGAAGGTTGGACTAGATGACCTCCCATGAGCCGTTTTCAACACTAACCATTCTATGGTTCTTTGATTTTGTATGATCTCATATTCACAGGCAGGAGGTCTATGTGCTTTGCTCAGTGATCCTAACTTAGGCTTTGCTATGTGCTAAGGCACAAGAAATCAAGGCAATATGGACTAAGAATAGAAGTTCTTGGAAGTATTTTGTTTCATTAGTTTTTCTAAACGTGGAGGATATGAATACATTACTGGAATGGGATATAGGACCCAGTTCTGTTTTTGCTCAGCTACAGATCCATGGTGACTTTGAAAAAGCCAGCTGAGGCTGTAAAAGTCAGTCACAAAGGCTCTGTTTACATCTCTCTAGTGTGATTAATTTCAATATCATTCCTAGCTTTCTAAATAAGGGAACAACTGAAATGTTCTGTGTCTGTCTTCCCCAAATGCACATTCCTTTACTGTAAATACCTAGAGGTAGATGGAGGGTTGGTCTGTGTGTACAGTCCAGCCATGATAGTCAGTGAGTGCCTGGACCAGGAAAGGCTTCTCACTATAGATGTAGTGGATGAAATTTCCCTAACAAGTAATGACACATTGCATAAATTGCCTTCTGAGCATCATGAAGGTTGATTCTCTTTTACCTCCACGATGTCCTGATAATGTGGGCACCTGACTGAAGCTGGGTGAAAGGAATTCCCTCCTCCTCTTTTGTGCTTTGAACTCCTTCAGTGAGGGGCCCTTTTTAATCTTCCCTGTTCCTTTCTTTTGCTTTGAAGGGAGATTATGTTCCGTATATTCATCAAGGTATTCTCTTTTTTTTCTTTTAGGCCTTATTATTTAAATGTCTGACAACCTCTAAACTTGAGTGCTCTGATCTTTAGAACGGCACAGCGAAGTAGGAGGGCTTACCACCGCCTTGGAGAAAAAGAACTGAGGACTAAAGTAGCTCAATTGACTTCTTAGAGTCACACACTGAATCTGTGGATGAGTAAAGACTCCAGTTCTAAGTGCCATACCTGCCCCAAACCATGTATATGTGCAGGGGGTGTGCACTCCCCAGCAAACTCCAAGCTGAACCAGCTGGGAAGTGGGAGGCCCTGGGTCCAGGCAGGGTTATCAGATGGACAGAAGGTCTGTGCTGGTACCTGGGGGAACCTCTGAGTGTGGTACATGTGTGGGACAAGTGTGTGAGTGCTGGATGTGTGCAGTGAGCACACACAGCACTGGGACCATACACATTGCTCCACTGGGACCAGCCAGCCAGTCAGGGGCCTGTGGGATGAATAAGGGGAACAAGATGTGGTAAGGATTCCAGGTGGGCAGAGGGGCCATGCAAGTGCTCAGGGGATCTGTAAATGTGTGTGTGCTTGTGCACAGCTCGGGAAGTGTGGATTTGGGGAGAGGACAGTGATGGGATTGGGAAGTGGCTGAATGGTAGGTCTCAGTGATCAGTGACACCAAGGCCTAGCAGCGAGTCTCAGTGGTCAGCCCTGGGCCCAGTCTTGTTCAACGTATTCATCAAAGACTTGGATGAAGGGACAGAGCACACTCTCAGCAAGTCTGCAGATGATATAGACCTGGGGCGAGTGGCTGACACAGCAGAAAGCTGTTCTGCCATTCAGTGGGACCTGGACAGGCTGGAGAGTTGGGCAGAGAAGAAGCCAATGGAGTCCAGAGGCAAGTTCAGGGCCCTGCGCATGGGGAGGAATTACCCCATGTCCCAGTGTGGGACTGGGCTGGGGGCTAATGTGCTGGAAGGCAGATGTGTGCTGGAAGGCAGCTCTGTGGGGGCCCAGGCAGACAATAATCTGTCCATGGCTCAGCAGTGTGTCCTTGTGGTCAAGAAGGCAAATAGTATCCTAGACTGTATTAGGAGCAGCATTGCAGGTCAAGGGAGGTGATCCTGCCCCTCTACTCAGCCCTGGTGAGGGCACATCTGGAGTGCTGTGTCCAGTTCTGGGCTCCTCAGTACAAGAGAGACTGGAGAGGGTGCTGTGGTGGATGATTAATATGATTAAGGGACTAGAACATCTCTCTACTGAGAGAGCTGGCACTGTTTAGCCTGGAGAAAAGATGACTGGGGGCAGATCTTACCAATGTATATAAATACTTTAAGGAAAGGTGTAAGGAGGACAGAGCCAAACTCTTTTGAGTGGTTGCCAGCAACAAAACAAGGAGCAATAGAAAGAAACTGAAACACAGAAAGTTCTGAATATGAGGAAAAACTTTTTTACTGTGAGGGTGGCAGAGCACTGGAACGTGGTGCCCAAAGAGGTTGCGGAGTTCTCCTTGCCCAGATATTCAAAACCTGCCTGGACATGATCCTGTGCCACCTGCTGTAAGGTGCCCCTGCTTTAGCAGATCTCCAGATGTCCCTTCCAACCCTAACCATTCTGTGATTCCAAGAACCTGGGCAGTGTGATGTGTGTCCTGTACCAGTGACCTTCTGCCTCTGCAGCCCCAGAGGAGGAGGAGGTGTGTCCCTGTGTCCCTGTGCCCCTGTGCCTGCTGTGAGTCCTGAATGTGGGGGCTTCTGGGGCAGCACCTTGTCTGTCTGTGACTCTCTGTGTGACCAGTTCTGTCTGTGTCCTCTGTGAATGTGTGCATCCACGTGTGTCTGTGTGCCTCTGGGATATATAGTCAGCTTTGCTGCTCGTTGAACCTGCAAAGAAGAATGTGTCAGCCATGTCCCTCAGCCTGGACAGAGACCCTGGGTTCCTTGGGCTGTGCTACAGTGGCCAGGCAGGAGGAATCCCCAGGCCTGGAGCTGCTGGAGCTGGTGAACATTTGTAACAGTTTAAAATTATGCTTAAAACTGCTTTAGCTGGGTATTCCCCAAATCTAACTTTTTTTTACCCCCCTGACATTGTCCTTAAAGTCACAAAGGTATTATAATTGTGGAGACACTGACCTCCAAGATTAAGAGGAATATTTTCAGTGACTAGTTTTTTGGGTTCCTCCACTTAAAGGAAGAAAAAGTTTGTCATAAATTACTTTCATTGGGTTTGAATCTTGTCATAATGTTGTAGTTAATAAAGCTGGAGACCCCCTAGGGCACATGAGGGCCTTAGTGTCCTGTAAATAAGGAATTTTAAAAATGAGGGATGAAAAATTATTTGACATTTTTTAAAACTTGGCTTCTGATGTGGTTAATATTACAGAGCAGATGTAACATGCCACAGAGGTCACAACTTACTGCCTGAGGTGAGCTAACTGAGCAGAAATCACAAAGAGAGATTATACCCACAGAAACAGTTTATTACAGAGAGCTGAAGATCATTGCCTGTGAATAAGCTAGAGAAATTTATGCTGTGGTTTGGCCATCACTTTAAACTCCTGAAGCTGACAAAAGAGATGTTCACCCTTTCCTGGATTACTTTTCTTGCTGCTGTGCCCACACAAACAGCTGTGCTGGACAAAGACAGCTGATGGTGGAGGAGCAAGCAAAATAAATGTTCAATTTTTAACTTGGACAAGTTTTTGTGCCTAGTTTACTGCCTGCAAAACACAAACTTTTATGTTGGCACAAGTGAGCAGTTAATAAAAGAATGGGAATGAAAGGCTGAGCAAGGGAACCATAATGGATCTCTTTATTTAGCTGGTCTATGCTACATGAAAATTTCTGCAGAATTATGACATTGTAATTGCTTTGTGGATAAATAAGAAACTGGGTTTCCTAATAGTTCATAGCATAATTCAGGAAAAACTTCTGAAGGTTAGCTAGCCCCAGCTCCTGCTAATAGCAGAGCACTTCCATGGTCAGTGAAGTGACTCACAGCCTTCCCCAGTTGGGTTTTGAATATTTCCATGGTGGAAATGGTACAACCCCTTTGGACAGGCTGTTTCCAACTCTTAAGCCACCTTTGGAAATAATTTTTTCCTTATGTCCTGTTGGAGTTTATTTTGACAACATATCTCATCTGGGGGAGCCCTGACCTGATCACTGCATTTCAAACGCAGCCTCCATAGTGCTGACTAAAGAGGAATAATCAGCTTTTTTGACCTGCTGGCTAAGCTTTTGCTGGTGCAGCCCAGTATGTGGTTAACCTTTGTCACAATAGGGTACATGGCTGTCTCACACTGAACTTACAGGCCACCAAGATAGCTTTCCTGCTGGTCCTTCTCTGCAGAGCTGTTTTCCAGCCCTGTCTGTCCTGTTGCATGGAGTTTTTTCTCTTACTTTGCAGATTACTCGGATGTGATTATGTTGAATGAAAATAGCAAAGTGATTCAGAAAACTTTGAAACAAGCCCACACTGAATTTCCTGTTTTCTAGAGTGGTGTCCTAGTCTTTTGAGGTCCTCAAAAATCTGCAGTTTGTTGTCTTTCCATACCTTGCTCTCAGTCTACTGAGGTTAACCTTGCCACATTTGCTTTCTACACGTCCTCCCCTTTGGAAGTTAAGAGTAAACATAGTAACGATAGTAACAGCAAAACTTCTAAAAGTTGAGAATGAAGATGAGAAAGGAAAAGGGCAAAGTAGGAACATGGGATGCTTGGCTTTGCAATTATTAGGACCCTGGCACACATAATAGATTGCATAAACAATCAAAACAGAGACTATGAAACTAGCATATGTTACTAACATTAGAATAGTGCTGCCATGTCAGATAAAGCTCTTTTAAAAGTATATTTTCTTCCCTTTGTAATGATTTTGCTTTTGAATTTGCTCTGTATGAAACTGTGTTTAATCATTACAAGTGTGACTATCCCTGCACTGTTCAAATGCCTTCTCCTACTTCATTTTATTTCTTATCAGGAACAGCACTCCAAACACTTGTCTCAGTGTTCATATCAAAGAAGACAAAATCCAGACCTCTGAAGGACTGAATTGCTTTATGCATTTTTGTTCATCACAGAGAACAATCCCAATACTTTCAAGTGCCCTAGGTGTACTTGTAGTGCCTTGCCAATTGCAAGGAAAATTTTTCTATTTTAATGTTCTGCTTTGCTCATTCTTTCCTCCATTGTTGTAACTGAATTCATAAAACAGTTCTTTTTTTCTTGTTTGTTTTATAAATGGAATATTCTTCAGGAAGAGAGCAAGAATGTGTGCACAGAAATCATTGAAGACTCACTTGTATTGTAAAAAAACCCTTATTTTCAATAATGAAAAATAATAAATAGTGAAATTACATGAAAAGGTAAATTTATTGTTTACTCACCTCAAAAATATCATTTCACCAAGCAAAGGAATTTAGGAGTAATTTATGTCATATTCTTTTACTTTTATAATAATTTAAAGACAGAGACAAACCTAATTAATATATCATTTTAAGGGTGAAGAAAATGTGATTATAAGGTTCAAGAGTGTAGGTGTTCTTTATCCTACAATTCAGTAGCTCTGAGAAAAAAATGTATTGTGTTCCTTTTTTCAAGTTCTTGCAGAAGGTTCTGAGGGTATTTTGCTATTATTTCCATCTCAAACACGCCAAGAGACTGCTTTGTCATTATATCCACCCCAAATAGCAGCAGATTATTAGACCTGGATTTAACAGGGTGAGACTGAGCTGCAGCAGTTTGAGAAATGGTAACAGTTTGAAAAGTTTCTGTGTCTGGGGTTCTTTGGCTGTGAAGACCTCCTACCCGTTTTGTTCCCAGGTTTTCTTTCCAGCTATATAGAGTAAAATGTGAAAAATAATAAATGCAAAAATTTTCAGAATAAGTATAACCTGTTTCGTGAATAATTCATTTCTGCCTTGTATGACTTCATTATGTCATGTATAACTAGCACTTTGTACTGTCAGGCTGAAAAGCTACAAAAAGTGTTTAACAATGCAGCATAAATTCATAACTTGTAATTTGAAAAGTGACATGATATTGCACAAGTCCCTGCATTCTCAAACATGCTTTCCCAGATAACTTATTTAAGATTTTAGAAATACAAGACTTAGAGATTGGTTTTTGGGTTTTTTTAGTCATAGAGGTCTGCTTTTATTAAAAAAAATCATATATTTAATAATATTCATTGGCCTAACAGCTCTCATAAAGGAAGGACTTTCAGGTATTGATCTTAATTCTGCAAGATAGCTAAAGCCATAGCTAAATATTTCGTCAATTATGTCAGATACCTGATACATCATAGTATACCTATCTTCTAAGAAACTCTGGCACTACTGACAAAAATATTGCTCCTTATTTGCCTAAAGGAGTCAGTAGCACAGCTGTGAGTTTGCTGTTTGGTTTGAAACCCAAAGAGTGACATGGTCTGCCTGGTACCTGCACATTTGGTTAGTTGGCTGGTTGTTCCAGGGCAAAGAAAATAAAAGTTTTGTTCAAGAGCACAAAGGTTTTGTACTTGCAGCTGCAACTGTTTGTCTGTGTTTATATTAATGTTCTTTCATGCAGTTTCATAGTTGCTCACCAGAAATTGTGTTTCTGGAGGAAATGTTCCTAGGTAGATGGTAAATAAGCATATGGGTCAGTTTGTCTTAGGATGTCCTCCTACTGAAAAATCTTAATCTCTCAAACTATGCAAATGAGTCACAAGCTCTTGCCATCAATGCAGTTGTAATCATAAAATTGTTTATACTGGAAAAGATCCTAAAGATCGAGTCCCATCAAGCACTGCCAAGTCCACTGCTAAATCATGGCCCTTAGCAGCTACATGCTTTTTAAAGACCTCCAGGGATGGGAACTCAACCCCTTCCTTGGCCCTTATACTCCCAGTAGAGTCCCCAGGGCTGTAATGACAAAGGACTTTCTTTCTCACCCAAACAGTAGGGGGAAAAAAAAGCCAAGATAAAGAAGGATAAGCGTGTCTGCACTTAGACACCAGAATTAGGTGCCTGAAATTTCCCTGTTGAAGTTTTTTGAAGGCCACGCTTCTCTCCATTGAATAGAGAGAGAACCTGAGGATTTACTTTAATATTTCTTCATTCTAATTTTTGCATTTGTGGCAGGTACAGAGTAAATCTCATGCTTTGTTTTTATTTTTAACAGTGTGAAATATGTTTTTCTAAGATTGCTGTTCATCGTTACTAACAGTTGCTCCTCTGCACTGTTTAGAAATACCTGCATTCAGGGTCAACAGTTTCTTTACCTAGTCATAAATTGAGCTAAGAGCTGCATATACAGATCCTCACTGACTTTACAGTGTGTCCAATAAGGAACAGAATCAGGATCAATTGTCTTACCACTCTAGTGTCCTTCAATCTCAGTGCTCCAAACAAACTTAAAATAAACTTTCTAGTTTTGTTTTAATTGCCTCATTTTTTCCATTACAATCTGGAGGCGAGGAGAATCATAGGCATTGATATGAATTTCTTTTTCTGGTAAATAGGATTTGTTTTGCATTTTAAACTGTTGAACAGGGTCTTTTTCTTTCAAGCACATGTTTTTCCCTTTAAGCATACCATTATGTATATATCTCACGAATGCAGAGAAAAGATCACTACACAGAAATGGGACATGAATGACATTTTGCTATCCTATATCATCGTGGTTTTAAAAATAATATGTTTGTTCAGATTTTTCTCTTCACAAACTGTGATCCAAGAGCAAGGCGACCTCATGACAACCAACAATTACAGGCAGAACATCTCAGAAACAGTCTTTAAAGGATGAAGCCTCAGGCAAGTTCTGTTTCCTATAATGTCAGAAGAAAAGTTAATACAAAGTGAGTCTTCAAATGAAAAGAAACTAATTTGATACTTGGCAGTAGTTAAGGAAGAGCTTATTTCTTCTTTAACTTTTTGTTTTGCTTTTCCTCTTCCCACAGAGAGATTTTGTAGTTTTCCATACTCCTTTATCAAACCTTTAAGGCAGAAGAGTCTAGATAAGACAAGTGATTCATTGAGTCAGACTTCCCAGGTGAAAAGAGTATGTTAAAACTACATATGAAGAATGCAGATAGGAATTTTATATTCACCTATTCCCTACAACAGCCTGGTGTGTGAGATTATGCAGGGATGCAAATTTGCTCTCTAAATTCCATTTTCACAGTCTTTGAACCAGCAGTAATACTGGGAATACAACTACTGCTCTTCTCCGTTCAGTATGCAGGTCACTATAAAATTGCTGGTTCAGAACCTCCTCATCTGACCTGCCATCACCTCTTCATGTCAAAAAAAGTTGCTAAAGACATCAGTTCTAAACCCAAAGAGGACAAATAGATGACTGCCATCATCCCTTTGTGTAGGGGTTAGCACAATGCTTCCTTAGAACACCTGACCTTGCAATGTCATTGCAACAAATTAATTCTGGCCTATAGGTAACTTATTTGTGTAGAAGTTGGCAGAAATTGGATGATTTATCAATCTCATCCTTCATTTGCAATTGTAAATAGAGTATTGAGTAGGCAAGTTCTATTTTCATCATACAAATTGACTGTCTGGTACAGAATTATTCAAATACTAATCCTAATTTGCACCCAGTGCAATACTATTCAAGTCAAAGGGTAAAGCTGATTTTTTGACCTCACACAGCAATTGACCCATTTATTTTTCATTGTGTTCTCTTTGAAGCTTTATTTATTAGAAAATAAAGACTGCGGATAGCCTGCACTTGTAATCCCAAAGACAAAGAAGAAAATTTGAAGTTCTTTTCCGAGGGAGTGTTCTATAGTTGAGTTCTGTGATCTTCATTGCTGAGGTGTGGCTGTCACCCACTAACTGATCTTAGTCCTAGTCCAAGTCCAAGTTTTAAAGCAATGTAAATTTTGCATGGTCAACACAGATCTTGGAGCCTTCTTCATCCTTCTGTGTTGCTGGAAGGATCTCTGGCTTTAAAGATGTAGTCACAGAAAAGAAAGAGTTTTAATTGACTACCTTGTTTTTTTAAGCAAATATATTTAATGTTTTACTGCATCTTCTTTTTTATCACCTTAGTTATTCTCCTTCAGAGATGATGCATAGATTCATTATTTACTTGAAAAGTTTTCAAAAAAGCACCTTATGTTTTCTCTACTTAATCCCTCTAGAAGGGATTTTTCTAGGTAACACTTGCAAATTCAGATCACTAACATTCCTTAATTCCTACAGAGACATTTCTTTTACTGTGAAGTCTACAAATTTGTGAAAACTGTTGGACAGCTTGTATTTTAGAACCTTGCTGGTTTGGTTGATGAAAATTGTTTCAATCGTTTCAAATTTTTCATGCAACAAACTGCCCATATCATAGTATCATAAAATGGTTTGGGTTGGAAGTTACCTTAAAGACCATTTAGTTCCAACCCCTCAGCCATGGGCAGGGATACCAACCACTAGACCAGGCTGTTCATTGTGCCATCAACCTGGGGCATCCACAGCTTCTCTGGGCAACCTGTTCCTGTGCCTCACCACCACCTCAGTAAATGCTCTCCTAACATTTAATCTAAATCTCTCCTCTTTTAGTTTAAAACATTTCCCCCCTGTCCTCTCACTGTCTGTGTGAAAAATTGCTCTCCACCTTTCTTATAAGCCCCTGTAAGTACTGAAAAGCTGCAGTGAGGTCTTTGTAGAGTCTTCTCCAGATTGAACAACCTCAACTGTACTCTCTCAGCATGGCTTCATAGGAGAGGTTCTTCATGCCTCTCCTCTGGTTCTGCTTCAACAGGTCCTTGTCTTTCCTCTGCCCCAGTCTTCAACATGGTTCTCCAGGTGGGGCTCCATGAGGATGCAGCAGAGGGGCAGAATCACCTCCTTCAACCTGCTGGCCACGCGCCTTGAGGTGAGGCCCAGGGTGTGGTTGGCTTTCTGGGCTGCAAATGCACATTGCTGACTGCTGTCCAGCTTTTTATCCACCAGTAGCCCATGTCTCTTAAAGCTTTACATGACATTTTCCTCTGGATTTTTTGGTTTAATAATTTTCAATACTGCCTTTCCCAGTGTGATAATCTGTGACATTGTATAATAATGATTTAGGAAAACACAATGCCGTGTGGCTGGGTTTTATTATGCAAACAACAGAGCTGGCTAATCTTGTTCTTTTTACATGATTTTCACATGCAATAGGAAAAAAAAAAAAAAGGTTGATTTTATGCATTCAAAGTTCAAAGATTAATCCTTACCCCAGCAGTCAAATACAAGTCAATAAGATGAAGGAAGACAGAAATAAAATGGCAAAGGTGAAGTCTGGCACCTGACTTCCATTTTTTCTTCTTCCTCACTTTATCTGGTGCCTCTTACATCATGTCCCCTAAAATATGTCCCACTCCCCCACTTTTTTCCCTCTGTCTCCATTATGGGTTTTGATTTGAACTGTAATATACATGGACTCACTGCCATAAAGCAAATAAATGGAATGTTATAGAGAACTTGCCTACCACTTCACAGCTTTTCTTGTTCGTGAATTTGTATCTTAAATTTATTGTTTTAATATCTCAAAGTCCAACAGCTTATTAACTGCTCTGACACTCAGAATACACTTTTTTTGATCATGTGTCACTCATTCTAATGACTTTGTTTTTTGAAGGACCACTAAATCTTATAAGCAGAGGTTTAATTTCCTCCTTTGAAAGAAAAGGAAAAAAATTACTAAAGTACTTGATGTTGGCTCTATAGAAATGAGGTATTCATCTCTATTTCTGTCTGCTGAGATGCTTTTCAGGCTAATAATTGGGAATTGATCATTGTAAAAATCTATATTACAGCAACAAAAATGACATATGCATTGCACTGATAGGATTTTAATATTGAAATCAATTTTTCATAATAATATTGCATAGGGATGCATGAACTTTTCAGACTAAAAATGTATTTTGAGAGTTTCAAGAATACTTAGTGTTTCTAATTATTTCACGTAAATTTCAATTCCCCCACTTGAATTGTTTAGTTAATAAGTGTTGGAATTTTAAAATTACGTTCTCTCACATTTTCTTCATTATTATGATGAGAATTTTATCTTCTTTGGGCATTTATATTTCTGTAGGTAATAAGCACAGTCAGTTGCTGCAAATCTCCTGATTCTGAGCTGGTTTCTGCAGTATCTCATACTCTAAAATTAATTACTAAAGTTCAGTAGTAAAGCAGTTGGTAAGAATCAGGTGGGGGCAAGGGGCAGAACTGAGAAATTCAAAATGTGGAGAATTAATTGAGGGAGAAAGAACCCAAAGAAGGACCAGAGCCACAGAGATTGGAAAGCTATTTCCTGTAGTCCCAGGTATAAAAGTGTCTCAGGTTCAGCACGAGAACAGGGTAGGGTAGCCTTTGTGGTAGGCTGGTCTCCATCAGATGGAGCTCTTACCTCTGGTCTGCTAGGGTTCATTTCCACCAGAAGTTTGCAACAACTAGGAAAAAACTGTCTAAGTCTTGATTTTCTCCTGCAGTAAGTGTGGTGGCAAACAGGCTAGCAGCAGCCCTGGCAAAGCATGGCTAGAGCAGAGAGCTGGCACGTGCAGAGAAGTCTGGGTCTGCACCGTAGCTCTCTGTGGAGGCAGAGCCATCCTCACTAGCTGAAAAGCGTTAGAGGGGATGCTGCTCTCCACAGGATAGAACTCATCTGGTCTATATATCATTCCAAGTTGACTCTTGCTACATGTGGACCTTTGGAATCAGCCTGGAGCATCTGCTGCTCTTCAGTTTGTGTGAACCAAAGCTGTGTTTCTACCTCAGTTTATATAGAAGTGTTGAAACAGGAAGATAAATTCAACCCTCCCTAAAGTTTTGATCCTCAAGAAAAAGAGGTAGAGCGAGGATGACCCTCCTAGAAGAGTATTTTGAGGAGTAGACTCTGAATCTATGTGAGGCAGGCTTTACATTTTCAATCTCTCTTCTGTTGTTCTTATGTCTGTACTGTTACATACCATGGATCCTACATGGTGTCTGGGAGACTGATTCTGTCCTTTACACTTGAGTAGAGATGCCTGTCATGTACATTGGTGTCATTGTGTTCTGGGTGTCCATGGTGGCAGCAGGGGCTGCAGGGCAGTCACTGCAAGGAGTGTCCAGGGCTGTCCCATGCCAGACACAGCCAGTTCTGGGCCCTGCAGCCACGGGAGTAGCGTTTCAGAGAAAAGGTGTTTTAAAACAGGCCAAACCCTGCAGTGAGGACTGGGAGGAAAACATGAGAGAAATGTCAGCCCTGAATACACCAAAATGAGAGAGGGAGGAGAGAAAAAGAGGTGCCCCAGGGCAGGAGCAGAGGTTCTCCTGCAGCCCCTGGAGGAGACCATGGTGGGGCATGGGAAAAGTGTGAGGGGGAAGGAGGAATTCAGTGGTGCTTTTATGGACTGACTCCAACTCCCCCACTTACATCACTCTGCATCATTCAAGGAGGAGGTAGCAAGGGTGCTGGGAATGAAGGAGTGATGTGGAACTTGAGAAAAAAGCATGTTTGGGGTGTGGCAGGGGGCAGCAGGGGATTTACTTTTTAAAAGTGTTTTTACTTTTGTGCTGGTTTCTTGCCATGCTGTTCAATTGTTAAAACATTAATTTTCCACAAGTCAAATCTGTTTTGCCTGTTACAGTAACTGGGGGACAATTTTCCTGTCCTCATCTCAACCCATGAGCCTTCTCATCATATTTTCTCCCCTGTCCAGCTGAGCAGGGGGCTGAGTAAGCAGTCGGGTGGGAGTTTGGATGTTAACCACTGCTGACCCACCTACAAGATAGAATTAGACATGTCTAAAAGAGATGCAAAATCCTTCCACTGCAGCTGCACTACAGGCATTAAGTGTAGTAGTACATCCATAGCCTGTAAAGTGGCACCTCCTTGTTACTCTTCATTATTATGCAGTAAGTAGAATGTAGTAAGTGTAATAGGTAGTGAGTTGAAGGTATTTCATTAAACAATCAGCAATATCACAAGTACAGACTTCAGGAAGAAAATATTTCAAGTAAAAATGTGCCAGAATATGCCCCTTGGTTAATGTGTTTGGCTATTGACAAAATGATTAGCCACTTAAGAGCAGTGCAGTCATTTTTTATTAATAAGAATTAATACAAGCTATTGATACTAATTAATGAATGCCATTCCAATTCAGATGACCCCCTCTTCCTTTTTAGTGTTCAACTGAGCCATGATTCCCAAGGCATTTTAAGACACTCACAAGATTAATTGTTTATAAGTGCAATTGCTGTTTGTTCTGACTAGCAATGGCCTATTGACTTTCTGAGACAATGACATAAGATCAATGAGGATTTGGAGCAAATGAGTAAAATAAGCCCACAAACACTGATGTCTTGAGTGACATAAATATTGCCACCTTTGCTACTTTGCTTTATGCAGCCAGAACGAGACAAAAGCTGTTACTGGTCATTGTTGTCTTAAAAGCTTCTGTGAAACAAAACAGGCAGAGCTCAGCCTGCTACAAAGACACTGCTTGATTAGTATCAGGTCAACCTGTTCTACTGCCACTGAAAAGAGGCTGAGGATAGATTTTTAGTGGAGGCAGAAGCTGCTCCAGTCCCTTATATTCATGTGATTGGAAAAAGCATACACAGACAGCTGCAATGCCAGGGCAACATATTTCCTGTTCTAGTATGTATTTCTGCACCTAGTGTTTATGGCATATCCCATTCTGATGTGGGTCTTGGCACTGGCACTTATGCTGAAGTTCTGTGACAAAGAATCTAGAAAATATTCCTTTATTTGGGATTCTTTTTCTTTCCACTATCTCATGCTTTTAAGAAGCAGAATTGTATACTCCTTCAGTATGAAAAAATACTGCCCATTAGCTGTGACTGCAATGAAGGTTTCTGACACAGACTACAGGAAAGTGATGTTGCTGACAGAATGTAGACTCCAATATTGTGAGTCCTCACAGGAGGAAGCTTTCCAGTATTTCTATCATTACACAAGATTAGTTATATTTGAAAAGCTTCAAATCATGTTTCCTTATAGCAGTGCAAATTGGTCAGCTGCTTCAGTACATAGGTGTGGTCTTGGGTATGTAAAATGGAGAGTTACTAAAGCCAAAGGAATTGTGGACATCAAATGTGGAACTTGATGTGAACTTATTGACATGGGGTTTTGGTAAGTTTCAGGAGGTAGCAACATAGGAACTGTACTTCTTTTCCTTTCTTTTTTCTTTTTGAAATAGTACATTCGAGGAGGACGTGCTGTTGGAGAGCCTGTAAAAGAAGCACAGTGAAGGCACACAAATGACAAAAAAGACAGGGAACAGGATGGTGCTTAGAAGGCAGTGGTTGAAGCTAGGGAAATAGTGCAAAAAGAAAATGCCAAAGCAGTCCAGGTTTCATTACAGTCACAATTTCACTCCTAAGTCTGAAAGGATTCCTAACACCCATGTGTTTCTTCTGTATCACCTGTTTGCACAGCTTGGGATACAGCTTATCCCTGCCCACTGCTGTTCAATTCCCCTGCCCACAGCCCTTGCTTGTTCTGCTACCTGCAGGTCCCTGGGAAAATTCCTCTTTCCTGTCTCTTAACCTATGAATCCTTTTTCAGGATGTGCCTCTCAGTATCAGGAAGGTAGTCTGAGAGGTGCTAGAACCCATTCTGAGTGAAAAAACCAGGGAAACAGGGAGCTTGTAGAGCTCCTGTGTCTACTACAGAGGAACTGCTTATTTAAAGCAGTGATGCTGTGCTAGCAAGTCACTTGCCTTAGCCTTGTTTTGAGCTACCTTAGGACTCTGTTGGCTGCTGCTCTGTGTAATCTGGGCATGCCCTGTCTAATCCCTCAGTTGAGCACAGGCAGAGTCTCAGTGTGCCACACACACACTGCGCAATGTGTGCCATGATTGCACAGTTCTGCTGTCAGCAAGTGGTTCTTCCTCATCCTAGCTGAGTGAAGAGAGACAACAACAAGCTGTTTGAATTTGCACAATTCTCTCCTAGATGTAAAAATGTATTTGGTGTGTCTGCTAACTGCAGGGTTCAAATGTATTTGCTATTTGGCATGTGGACAAAAAAATAGCAAAGTCAAAAAGGAAATATGAATTTTTTTCTGACACAAAGTTATCCTCTTAGCCACCTGTAATTATGTATCTAATGAATATTTCAAACAATAATAGGCTTAGTTTTCAGAATTCTATAAAGGTTATTTGTAAAGAAAAATATTTATAAACATTGTGGTTTTAGAAGTGTGAATGTATTTAAATGAAAGGTATGCACTTACAGTCTCAATACCATTAAAGTTTGCTGTGTAGGAATAAATATCCAGTTGCAATGTGTCAAGCACATAAATGAGAAGGATTGTCATGCATGTAAAAAAACTGCATTGTTCTTCTGTTTCTGAAGTAAATGACAAAAATCACAGAGTAATTTGCATAACTTGGAGATTAGAAATGTATCTCTTTATTCTTATTAATATTTTTGCCCTTCTTAATTATAAAGATTTGAATCTTATTTTAAAATAATTTCCTACAAAATATTCTTGGGGATAGAACTGCATGTTAATTCTGAATGGATTATTTGCCTAACCTTACAAAAGAGATAAATTACTTCTGTTTGATAATAGCCAATTTAAAAAAAAAAGGATTTAGGATATCTGTCAAAAATACTGATGCCTTTATGAGAAAAGGGAACTCATGTCTAATGTAACTGGTTTTATCTGTCATGCATATACTTTTACACACAAGATTTGCATTTCTGTTGGTGCCATTTACAATTTACTGTATTTTTAAAAAGATAGAAAACTTAGAATTTCAGATACCTTTCCCATAAATTTGTAAAACTCTTAATTTAGTTCGGCGTCAGTTCTCCTGTGAGTCTGTAACGCAGGGATCTTGACTGATTCACAGAGTCACAGAATAGTTTGGGTAGGAAGGGACCTCTGGACATCATCCAGTTCAATCACCAGCTCAGGGAAGGGGCAGCTACAGAACATTGCCCAGATCTGTGTCCAGGCACAGTGTAAAGATCTGCTCAGATGGAAACCTCATAACTTTTCTTGGCCACCTGTGCCAGTGTTTGATCACCCTTACAGTAAAAAATTGTTGGTTTGTGTTCCAATGTAATTTCACGTGTTTCATCTTGTGCCATTGCTTCTTCTTAGTCACTAATTAGTGACAGCCTCTCGTCTTCATTCCTGTCCATCAGATATTTAAATACATTGGTAACACCCCTCTGATCCTTCTCTTCTCTGGGCTGAGCAGTCCTGTCTCTCCCAACATATCCTCATCTGAAAGATGCTCCAGTCCCTTAAAATTATTTGTTTTCTTTTACTGAACTCATTGCAGCAAATCCCTGTCTTGCACTGGGAATCTCAATGGTCCAGATGTGGCCTCACCAGGGCTGAGTTGCAGGTACAATATATTCACTGGTAGATTTGTCTGATGAATTCCAACATGTTGCAGATAGCTGGGGACAGCATCTCTGATTTGGGAGGAAACTTTAATGCTGTTTTGAGAGAAGAAAGTTAATGCTTTGAATGGGTGGAAGCAGGACACATCCAGACATCAGTGCAACAAAATAGGATGAACATGCCCATACAATGAAGGAAATGCGTGGCAAAGCTTCTAAGAGACCTCCATGCTCCCAGAAAGCCCTGTCTTCCACACAAGGAAAGCCATTTTATATGTCTAGATGGCCAATAGAAACAAGACATGCAGTGTGTCACAGCAAGTATCAACAGGTAAATGTTGCCATGGTGTAGAAGACAGTCTGCCCTTTAAATATCACAATTTCTGCTTTGTTCCCTACACAGGGGTCTGTGAGCATTACAACTCAACTATTTTTTTTCTACGAAATATGATGACATTAAAATAAAACCAGACTTTCTTTACAGTCTTGAGCTCAATACTTCCCATCGGGGTAGTATGTTTATTCATGATAGTGTCTCTGAATCCCAGCAAAGCAGAAAACTGGGGCTGAAAAGCTTCATCCTTCTCCTGGTAAGGGACAATTGGTTGTACATGTAGACTGCTGTAATAGATGAAAAGTAATTTTTAAGAAACCTAACAAAATATGAAGTACAGGCTAGAAATAAAAATGAGTAACTACTAAATTTGTCATTCTTAGGGGAAAAAAATTCAAGTACACAACATTTGCAAGCAGCAGTTTTATTCAGAATCCCCAAGGTACAGTAGTGCTATTGAAAATGTCTCACTTAGGCAAGCTTCACTGCTTTTAAAAGGCAGAAAAAGTCAGTGAACATCTGGCTGAGATCTATTATCAACATAATCCTTACACTGCTTTTGTCCCCTCATTCAGTTATCTGGAGGCTCCATCTTCCTAGCAGTATCTCTTTATCTTTGGTCTCCATAGGCTTTTCCATATTCTGGTGACAAAGAGGACCTGGCTTCAAATGCCAGTATTTAACAATAAAAACTAAGTGTGGGTATATGTCCTTGAATTTCAATGTGGCTGATGGTTAGAAATTGGAATATCAGAAGTAACGATGGGAACTGGGATATTAGCCGTAATATAATTGAATTGGTTTTATGATCTTAACTTACCCAGGATTTACAGAGCCAGCTATGTGCCAATGATTAAATAGATCTCTTTGCTGTGTTTTGAAAGTATTTACTTTGTATTTACAGATAGTGTCTACTTAGGATGGGGTTTTGTATCTGATAAGTCTTCATATTTTTCTTTCAAACAATCCTTCCTTTACTAAAGAATGTAATCATGATCTAATGGTGTCTGCATGATCAAATTTTAATCTAGTTAGTTTTGTTTATTCAGCTATTATAGCCTATCGAAATGAGAACTGGAGTACAGCAATTATTCTGAAGGAAGAGTGTCTAGCTTTTAAAAGCTGAAATTGCATATATTCTACTTGTTATTTGGAATTTTTATTAGCTTGGGCATCTGCCTGGACTTGACAAGCACGATCATGAATCAAATGGCACAATAAATAATATTGCTATTTGATGGAGATGAGAAAAACAAAATAGCCATAATTAATTCCTAAAGAACAATAACAATTTGTAGTCTTTTTCCCTGTGGGGTGTGTGTATGTGTGTGTAAATAGCTCCTTCTTCTGCAGTCATTTGCAATCACAGTTTGAAATTATTTGGGATTACTGGGGAGCACTGATTCAGAATGAGCCTATATGGTGGTGATTGTATTAGCTGTGCCCCATGCTGCCAGTCCCTTGCTGGCCATGCTGGCCTGGTGCTGCAAGGCTGCCTGATAGCACCCTGTACCTGCTGCTCTTCCATGAGAAGAACCATGCAGATTATTGTGTTTAGAACAGAACATTTAAAAAGAAGCCCTTCACCTAATTGTTCTAATTTTTCTTATGTGTAGGAGCATAAAACAGTCAAACTATTTCTGCAAGTAGGGAATTTTTTTAAAAAGTATTTTAAGTGTTTAGGATGTTGGACACAGTGATGGCAGACACCACAGAATTACACGGGTGCATAAGGTGAAATAAAATGCATGTAAAAATGAGCAATGGACAGCAGTATGGATTTTGGATCTTTCACTTCCAGACGTTGCCTTTCACAGTTTTTCTCCAGTAAAGTCATTGGATAAATTTACCCTGAATTTGCATTCCTAACGATGATGAAGTTTTTTGTTGACTGCTCATGCCTATCTGTGGTAAGTTGATTTTTTTTTCCCTCTGCTTTAAGGAAAGCAAATCCTGGTTAATAGCATCTGCCAAGTCTTAACATTTTTTTATGCTATTGGAAAAATCCTGTAGGGATTAAGATATGAAAACTTTTATTTGAACTCTTTTTCTCTGCTGGATTTTGTCACTCATCTCTCCCTACTGCATCACTATTTTGTGTGATGTATAACAGCATTGCTTTCCCTGACAAAGCAAAAGAAATCAAAACTGAGAAAAACAGCAAACATGTCACATGCTTGAGGCAGAGCTGAAGGAAAACCTTTCAGAAACAAGTTGGCAGCATTTAATTATTCTAGGTCCTTCAAGATAAAATCCATCATATTTTTATGTTCTGAGGTTATGAATGTCTATTTGTTGAGTGCACATGAAAAGAAAGCTTTTGGATTTAGCATGAAAGGACAGAGATTTAAGAATGTCCTGATCAATGTGCTGAGATTGTTTGATACAAGTCCAGAAAAGCATCAGCTGTACGATTGATGCAGCCTATACAGTGACTGGTGAGACAAATTGTTCTGCTGGCCAAAGAGAAGTTTGGGTCAGAAAGGTCTACCTCTGACATATTTTCTTATGATATTTCATTTTCAGCTTTGCCAACCACTTGACAAGTTAAACTCTCTTTGTACTGTTATAAAATAGTGAGTTCAAAATGAAGATCTGGAACCATAGGCAGATTTGGGCCATTATTTAAAGTATTACAAACTTGCAGTATTATAGACTATTGTAACATATTGAGGTCAAATAATTTTCATGAGGACAGATGGTCATCCCTATTGCACATACCTTGCACACTGGCCATGGGTAGGTGCCACAATTTTCAATTCTAGATAACATTTATAAAAATATTTTGTACTGCAATGTATTGTTTGGGTGAATTCCAGTTGGGCAAGACTGAAGTCAGCTAAAAGCAGTTACAGAATAATTGTAAACAGAGTTTGTACTTTGTGGTAAGTACTCTTAGTGTGCTTCCTGGTGTCTTGTCTCCTGGTGTTGCTTATCAGATACAAATTTTGAGAGAACAGAGACCTCTTCTCCCTCCTCACAGGATGGCTACATGAGCCTTCCTGTCTCTTTGTATTTGTGGGTGAAAACTGTTTTACCTTCTGAGTTGTGTCTTGTTACCTTTCCTTTGCCACATGGAAAATACTGAGTAAGCAGAGAAAAGGTTGCAGCTGATTGGTCCTAATCCAAGGATCTTCTACACTGACTCTACTCAAAAAGGCAAGTTGGTTCCTGTAGACTTTCAGTCTCTTAGGGTTTGCTTAATTATTATGACATCTGACACTTTTGTCATCAAGTTTAGATTTTCTTTCTACACATTCTGGGACTTTCATACCCTCCTTTGCATATACTCATTGGCTTTTATGCTACTTTTTAAGCCTCTGCCTTTGCCATAGCCATTTTCTTACTTTCCTCTCAGCCTAACTGCATGCCAAATCCCATGTCCTTCACAGCATACAGAATAACTCTTTTAAAACTGGGTCAGAAGGCTCTGATGACCTTCTCTTCCTACAGTTCAGTTCCTTCATGGGTCATACCAAAAATTAGTAGATATCTAATGACTAGACACAACAGCATTTATAAGAATATCTAATTCATTGTTATGTTAAGAAAAGCAACAGAAAAATGTTTTTTCATAATTTACATTTGTCTCTTAAGTTTTGGTTCTTGGTTGTTGCTGCAGAGATGTCTTGTCCTCTGTTTGGTGCCTACTGCACATTGAAGTCTCTTGTGAGCCCCCAAATGGCAGAGCAGTCCAGTGCTTCCCTGTGTGCCTATCTCCATGCTGGCACAGCAGTGAGAGATGTGGCAGCTCATCTCTCAGAGAGAATGTCTCTGACCCTTAGCACCTTGCAATTTAAAACCATTTTAGAATTACCTTGCACTGAAAGGTGGAGCACCCTCTTCTGGCCTATGAATCTCTGTGTGAAAATTGCCTTGTCAGAGAGTACACGTGTTGAACTCAGGTGCTTCCTGCTCTTTATGCTGGGTTGGCCTGACAAGGTCCAGCAATGAGGAATTGTGGATGGAAGAGTGATTTTTTTTTTCTGTTTATGCTATTTCTGTAATAGAGCTTAGTTAATAGGTTTTGTAGTGACAAGGTTTATGAAGGTTAGGCAGGGAAGTGTGACATTGCTGTGGCTCTGCCGTGTCAATTTGAGACCCTGTAGGATGCTGCTCTAATGCCAGTTGCTATTACGAACCCCAACTGCAATTGAGGATCTCCTGTGAGTTCTGTATCACATCTGCTAACCTTTGGCTGATGTCTTTGAGACCTTAGGGCATCCATCTGAAATGAAGCTTAGCAGCTTTCCATGGGTATCAAGTCAACTTTTGTTATCTGAAGTGAGACCTTGTGTGTCCTGTGCATAGGTGGTCACCCCTATTTTGGTATCTATTGTGTGGACCTGAATCCTGCTCCATATGTCTTGTAGCTAATTTACACGTCAACTTAGTGGCTACTTGGAGAAATTATACTGTCTGAATCTGTGTCCCACATCCAGAAGACTCAATATAAGACAGTGAAGCCAAGGGAGAGAGGCAGGCGCAAGAGCAGTTAAGAGATCTCACCACTAGGACTGGCTCACTCCAGCTGGCTTGTCTCTGTGAGCAGCTGTGAGCAGCTGGGTGAAAGCTGAGCCCTAGGGCAATGCTTGTCCACATGAAGGTGGGCAGTGCTGTAAACAAGTGACAGTATGTATGTCTTGGAGCTACAAAAACCCTAAACCATTGGAAAGTGTGGCAATGGTTGTGCCTTCTTCCAGTACAACTATCTTGGCTTCTTGATAGGACTTTAACAGGGTATTTGGCTAATTCTTCCCACTCTCCCCTGGGGCAAAAAAATGTGATGTCACATCTGCTTAAATAAACACACTTTCAGTAAAACAACCAAATAGTTAGAAATTGAGAGGTTATTTGGGTCATTTTGTTGGGTTTTTCTCCTAGTTTAAGGACACACAAAAAAATGCAAGCTCATAAAGTATATTTAATTGCCAATTTGGACTGTACAACATAGTCCTAATCCATAGCTAGTCCTACCACGAGTTTCTTTAGGCTGACTTTTCCAGGTGATTGCTTGCTACTCATCCTTCTGCCACCAAACCACTGGCTGTATTTCAGTATTTAGTGTTTTCTTTATATATAACACTGTGACTTAATGACTGAAACACCACTGTTTTTTCCATGCTTATAGGCTGCTGAAAACACAGATTATTTTTCAGCATCAGCTCTGATCATTCTTCTAGACAGTACATTTTCAGATGCCATCCTTAATTTGTGATATTAATACTGAACCTGATCACTGTTCAGTGGTTTTACTGAAGTATTTACATATAGATTGGTGAAGTATTTTCTTCTAGAGTATTGAAAGCTTTGCAGGCCAAATTGGAATCATAAACTTAACCACAGTATCTGTATGACATGCATATGATTTTTGCTTATGAAATTGCCTTGGAGGTTTACTTTCAAAGCAAATTGAGTGCATTTCCTCGGCTTCATACATTTAGCTCTGAACTACGTGGGGAATGACTAGGCAAGTGAGTGTTTTGAATGAGCAGCAGTGAGTGTATTCTGAGAATTGTTTTTTTCCACCTCAGCACCCTTTTAAGAAAGATGAACTATTTCAGTATTATCAAAACATTACATTTTAAAATGATGAAATAATTATTTGAGACCTGCATTACCTTAATATGGAAAAAGAAACCTTTCCCAGAGTAATAGCTTAGTTGCATAAGGTACCCTTTCATTTTATAATAAAGTGGAAAGATTCACCTGTTATACAAAACTTGGACCACTACTATTAATTATCTGATTTCAAGATCACCTCTGGCTGTTAAAAAGATTTATATTAATCTGAACTTGATAGATTCAGAAGGATTAAAAGAGTGAAGGAGAGTGAATAAAAAGGGAATGTCTTCCCGTCTTCATTGTTAGATGACCTTGTGCCATGGTACGTTTAAATTGCTTACTTCCTATAACTCTATAAAGTTCTGTGTTTTCATTTCTGGATTAGATTGAAGCGTCAACTCTTTTTGATGAATTACACTAGTAATATATGTTCATGTTCTTCTTTGCTCTTTTTTATTTATATATGTCCAGTATAATTTAGTTCACCTAAGAAAGCTTTTAGGAAAGATTTTTTTTTTTAATTACAGTTTTAGCAAAGTGGTTTTTTTTTTCAAATGCCTTTATTGTTGTTCTCATGAAATAAAGTGTATATTCAGCTGTTTAAAAAAACTCAAATGAAAAGTTTATGTCAAATGTCCTGGTTTTCCATGTTCTGAAATTCAGAATATTTTGTAGAAAAAAAGAGAGTTGTGCACAAAAAAAATAAAGAAAAAAAAAAGACAAGTCATTGCAGTTAGTAATTTAAACCTTTACCCTTTAACTTGATCTGTGTGAAATGACTGAAATAAGGTCTCCTGCTAGAGCAAAGGGTTAGCCTTACCTTCAGTACTGGGGTCTTATTTATTTATTGCTGAAAGGTGGAGAGGGGAGCAGAGAGCTTTAAGTGCTTTACTTTCATTATTGAAGATTCTCACTGATGCAGAACTTGAAAGCAAATAAAATCAAGACACATTTATATAGAGCATGTGTGCCACTGACTGGAATTATAAAGGGTAGGCCATACATACACTGGTTTATAGACTCACATCAGAAGGGACAGAGGTATCTCTAGTCAAGTGCATTTTGTGCTGATTAAGTGAGATTAATAGAGTTAAGTCATACAATTAAATCTGTATATTTTTCATGCAAAAGTTGTATAAAGAGCAACAGCTTCTCTATACATTAGATAGCCCTGATGTCTTCAACTGCAATGAACATTTTATGTGTAACCAAAAGAATAAAGTAATTTAGTATAATCATCAATAAAGGGCAAGTTTGTATTTCTTTTTAACTCTGGGATTTTTAAGGAAGATAGTTGTGTTGTTTTCAGGATTTGTTTTGTCTTAAAGAAAAATTCTAATCTGAGATAAATGCTTATTTTTCTGAAAAAACTGAACTCAGAGATGTCTGAGCACAGGAACTCCATGTTTGCAACTTTGATATCATGAAAAATACTAAAAAAATCTGATAAAAGCCTTCAAATATTTTATATATATTTTACATATTTCCTCATTTTAGGAGCTGTCATGAGGGAATTAACTGTCCTATACCATTCAGGGGAAGTGGTACCATATGATATCTGGTGTATATGGTCCTCAGCTTTTTCCCCAGTAGCTCACAGGAGAGTGAGCACATGCTACAGTGAGAATAAAAACAACCATAAGTTATAGAGCATTAAGTATCAGAAGAAGTTTTATATCAGTGCTTACTGAATCTCATGAATATCAAGAGCTTTTTGTATCTTTGTCAAACCAGTCCACGCTTTCTCTTGTGGCTTTAAGCAGCTTCTCTGACTATTGTATTTCTGTATCCCACTGTGTGCTGTGTGCACATCTCAAATAGAACTGGAGCTGCAGCTGTAGTTCCACTACAAATGTTGATAAGGAAGTACCTGCCCTCCTATCTGTTTCTTCCAAATACAGCATTTGATTGACTGGACCAGTTCCTCAAACTGTACAGCATTTCTCCAATGGCCAGCTGTCATTTAACATTGTTGTTACTGGCTTGTGCTGTGTTGTATTTTTCCTTCCAAAACAATAGAGAATCTTGAATGAAAAAATGTGATAAAATTTGCTCACAAAATGAGACATCTACACAGAAGTAATTAAAGTAACAACACTGTCCTATGCAGTTTATTACTGTGGTTCAAATACAGGAGTAAATGAAGAGACACAGTGTTCTGCTTTTAGCAAAAGATTTTCTGGTGTGGACTTCACTAATTAATATTAGAGATAGTGTGCTTTTGCTGGCTATTTGTCTATTGTTTTGTTTCTTCCAATTGTTTTTAAATTACAACCCTATCTTTCTGACAGAAACATGTTGCCATGGAGAAAAAACCTAGGAAGGGTAGGCTCTAAGAACACCACTTTAGGCAGCTCAAAAAACAATTGCTCCATTCCTAAGAAAGGAGTTGATAAAGTCCTGTAAAACTCTACCAAGTAGATGTGAAAGATAGGAATTGCTAATGCTGTAACCTATAATGCTGCCAAGATAGTATGAGTCCTCTGACCTGAACCACCTTGTCTTATTCTGGTAGAATGAGCTTAAATTGTTAGCTGAGGGATGGAGAAGGGAAGAGGCCAAGGACTGGCTTGGGAAGGAAGATCTGCAAAGATTTCCTCAGTTCTTAGTGAAAGGACAGAAAAGGTGTCCTTAAAAGGATGCTCTTCACAAGGACCCACGTCAACTGTCTGAAGAAAAAGAGAGGAGTACTCTCTGGTGTGGTAGCTTATCTGTAGGTAGTTATAATTTTTCAGGATGCTTCTTGGGATGTTTTTGGCTCAGGCAAACTGTCTATCCAAAAATTACACCCCAAACTACACTCAAGCTATGTTTGCCATCTTACTGCTCAAACTGGCCTGAAGGTACAAATGAATCCTTCTAGAACTGTAAATATCATCTTCAAACCCACTGCCTCTTATAATTTCTAATTTCCAGCTAGTGAAAAAGGGAGGTGGAACAGCAGTGAAAGAAGCAACTGCCCAAGCATCTTGCAGTGTCTGATGATGTGTGGTTACCTTTCACATTACCTGCAATGAACTGGGGAAGGTGGCTGTGAGATGGTGATAAAACGATTGCCCTTCTTCCAGAGTCTAGTAAATGGAGAAAACCTTGTCTAAAAACAAGTGTTTCCAATTGTTTTATTGTTTTCAACCTTTCAGGAATGGCAAATTCAGCCATGACGAATAGAGCTTGAACCAATGCATGCTATCATGCTGCTTTCATTTCATCCTGAAAATCTTCTGCTTTCTGTGCAGAGTTTATGTTACATCTTCTAGGGATGTACTCTGATATTAGTGTATTTCTGATTTAATGTAATTATCTGCTTGCACTTTTTGTATCCTTGTGTTCATTTATCTTAAATTAATTGTATCAATTTTCTGTTCTCCCTCTGCACCTGAAATTTTATGCTGCTTATGTATCCTTTTTATTTATCTCTCAATATCTTTTTCAATCCTGTTTTTATTTGCTATGGTCTTTTTCTCACTGTAGTGCACATATTGTTGGATAACACAAACCACTCTTGGATATGCTGTAATTGCTTTCTGAACAGTTTCCATTTCCTCCGTGTCCTTCCCTCCTCCCACACCTCCCATTAGGTGCTTAACCCACTGGATTGCCTCCAGCACTTCCCCATTCTTCTGTGTTCAAAGTCCTTGGGGGTTTTTTATTCCTCTTGCAGGTTCAGTCTGCAGTAATGAATCCAACTGGATTATGGTCATTAGTGAGTCCTCCACCTCTGTCTCCTAACAGCTGCACAGTTGAAAGTCAGAACTTTGGTCTTTTTTGCCACCTTTTAATACATTGAGGATATAGTACATGACTGTTGCTTGATTTATTTCTCTCATTGTGTCCCTGTTCCTGTGTGTCTGGGTAGCTGAAATCTCCTCTTATTAGTTGTGACATTTTTCTGTATCTCATATGCTTCTTGTCTTTCTGATCCTATTTTTTTCTGGTTTATATCCAGTCTGTACTGCCACCCTATTGCCTCGAATTTTGAGCTATGATGATCCTTTCAAACAGCTGCAAAAACTTTTGGCTTCTTCAAAGTTTTTGCCTGTTGGAAAGAAAGAGTTTTGAACCAAGCCATTACTACCTGAGTGGTGCCTGCCTTAGCAGGGCAAACTCCCCTGCCTGCAGCTCCCTCTCACGGTGTTCTCAGGGCTCTGGCCCCAAATCAGACAATTAAACACATGCTCATGTTCAATAGTGTGAGGAGCAGCATTAACCCACCAGGACTACTTACGTGCTGAAGGCTGGCACAGGACTAAAGTCTTTCCTAAATCAAAATGTTGGAGCTGTGATTTTCATGCAGCTTGGATAACGAAGGCTGTACGTCCTGGCATGTGAAAGGTGCACAGTGACTCATTCCGGTAGACATCTGGGTGTGGAGGCAGAGAATTCCATCCCACATCTACATCTTAATAGCGAGCGTGTCTGTGTGCATTTGTGCACACACACAACTGCAGGGAGCACAGCACTGTGTTTGAGAACATCAAGCACATTGTAAAAGCAAATGTAAAGTATCTAGGCCTTATTCATTGCCCGTAGATGCAGTAAAAAATTCCCATTGACTTTAGTAGGCACCGTTTAGGAACTAAGACCAACACTGCAACAGCATTTATCAAACAGCTCCATACCATGGACATATCTCTTACTGCAGCCTGACTCTACTATGCCTCACACTGTATGTACAAACTTTACAGAGAGTGGTTAGGTTGACTTAGTTTCCTTCTTCTGGGTTATGTTAATGCCTGAAAAAATATTTAATTAAGCATTTATAAATAATCTAATTTTTCTAACCTTTATCCTATCTCCTGCTCAGAGTCTTTAAACATTACAGTGATAATCCTACTGAGCATTTAGATAATTATGTACCAACGCTTTCTGTCATAGATGACTTAGCAAATAGTGGGTTTTCCTATTGTATCTTAGTTGCAGGGTGAGCATTGTCAAAATTAATACCCATATGAGACAAGGATATTTATTCTAATCCGTGTCTTGCAGTTTTCAATAATGTTTTAAAGAAAATTAAATCACCTCTGAAAACTGAATTCTCAGGGTGAAATTGCACATTGTCATAGCCATGATGTGTCACATTCATTTTGTTACAAATGAATATATCAGCTTAGATTTATTTTAGCATGGCTTATGCTTTCCAAATTCAAGTTTTAAAGGTTCACTCTGAATAGTCTTTCAGCAAAATGCATCTGGAGAGATGGTTGGAACTCATTTATAAGCCTCTCTCCCTTTCTGCCTTATGCCATAATAAACGTTCCCAACTATAAGATTTTAGATGAGATCAACTGTACTTCCCACTTATCCCCTTTTCTACTGGCAATTAAAAAAAATTATTTCTTTTTCACAGCTTTTAAAAAGGGAGGACTTACTTGATTCATTTTAAAAGTAGATAATTTAATAATCTTGAATTACTGCTTGAATTCCATTTGTAGGGTGGCATTTCTTACAACAAGCAAAACTTAGAGGACTGTTCACATCACAGCTTCTTTCTTTCACTGCCAAGAACTATTTGCCGTATCAAACAAATTTACTTCCAAGCTTTTCTTTTTTAATATGTTGTAGTTTTTAATAGTTACCTTTGACAGGTGACTGCACAAATTGAAGTCCTAAAATGAGTGAAGAGATCTAGATTCAAAGTATCCATTTTTTAATACTTCTGGATTGGGGAAAACTTTTAAATCTTTATCTTTGGATTAAATTTCTTAAAATATATACTATTCTTTTTAAAGTGAAGTAATTTACATTTCATGGCACAGTGAATAAGAAAGTCCAGATGCTGACATTTAACGTTTGCCAGCCCTTGTAAGGTTGTAACAAAGAGGAGGAAACATGAGATTTTTGGGACACACCATAAGAGATTTCATGTCCAGAGAGGTCACCAAGAAGCTCCCCGTAGTGTGTCTGACTGGGATGGAGTTAATGTTCTTGCAGCAGCCTGTAGGGCCCTGTGCTCTGCAGCTGTGGCTGAAGCAGCACGGATCACACACCAGTGTGCTGGCTATGGCTGAGAAGTGCTCCTGCAGCAGCAAGGCCCTCTGTTGCTCTTGTCTCTCAGCTCCTCCCCATTTCCCCAAAGGTGGGGAGGCTGAGGCTGGGCAGGAGGTTGGGAAGGGACACGGATCAGGAACAGCCAGCCCCAACCAACCAAACTGACCAAACCAAAATGGAAAACAATGAAAGCCCACATTTTTCTGTGATTCCTGTGTAATCCCACAAAAACCTGTGGAAGTGTTGTAACAAAACAAAATAGCCTAGAATGGAAGGTGGCATAAAAAGCAGACAGATATCCACAAGATTTGCTTTGCTGTTCAAATGCCAATGCCCTGTATATATATTTCTCAACTTACAATATTGTCACTATGTGATAAGATGTATCAATAAAGTGTGAAATGCTAACAAAGTAATGAAAGATTTTATAAAGGAGATCCAAAAATATATTCCCCAATGGCAACAAGGTCTGTTCTTAGTATGTGATGCCATCACTGACTGATCATGCTTTTTAAATCAATAGTTAACCATGACTCAACAAATAACCACATAACTTATTCTCTACAAGAAAACTGGAGGGGGAAAATCTCTATTATATGACAAGGTTCATTTTCTCAGGCCTTCAGCAGTCTGAATGCTCTTTAGCCCTTCTAGCAAATATCCACAATTCTGTTTGCACATTCATTCCAGGAGGACTCTGCCCAAGCAAGTGAGGGTCCTGAAAGAAAGTGATTTTGTCAAGTTCTGACAAAATGTTAGCTACGAGTTAGTGTGCAGTGCCACTTTATGATGAATTAGGAGGTGACAGCAGCTTTCTAAGGGAAAGTCTGAGGTTTAGCTACACAATGAGCTTTCTGAGATATACAGACATAAGCATAGCAGTGGCAGGAGGGGACAATCAAATTCCTTCATTCCTAGGTCAAAGCACTTTCCCTCTGCTCGTATAAATAAAGAATCTCTCTCTTGCAGTTGAGTACCATAATGGAAAAACAGCTCAGTGCTTTCCCCTAATCCCATAAATCAGTATAATATACATCCCCCTTGGCTGAAATGTCAACTCTCTGCAAAATCAAATCCATTTCATGTTTCTGATCATAATACAAAATTAATTGAATTTCATGTCAATGAGACTGCAGGTGTGGAATTACTCCCATCTAAATAGAACCACAGTCACAGTTTTGAGGCAGATTGATCAGAAATCAATGTCATAGAGGTAATGGTGGTGTAATAACATCCAGCAGGTGGCCTAGAGAAGGAGCTGCAAGGTATGGGGGAAACTACTAAATTTCCATCCTCTTCAATAAGAAAAGGTGAAGAGGAAATGGGGAAGAGGAATCTTGCAGCAAGTATCTTTCTGTTGAAAAACTACTTCCAGCAGTTCTATTAAATTTGCTACCAGTAGTTGCAGTAAATGCAAGTGCTAGAGAAACCATGAGGAGTGGTGGGGGGCAGAAACTGTTAAAGAAATACCATACATTTAAGTGATGCTAAATAGAATTTAGCGTAAGAAGGTGTAGAAGCAGTTTCTGCTGAGCAGATCAGGAAAATACTCCTTGATAAAATCTTAGAACACATTTCCCTCATTTCCCTCCATGCAAGGAGGGAAATTACTTGGCATCTCTTGATAAAAGGATGAATGAGTGTGAGCGTTGAGTGTTCACAAGGTCATTAGTAATTTTTAAAGAAAGATTCAAATATGGTTTATTTGTTAAGAGAAGGTAGAAACACTTATGCCACTTCTGCCTGAAGTTTGCATGCAACTGATATGCTTAATGCTCAGGGGGTTAAGTGGGTGAGTGTCCAGCTGGGGGGTTATTCCCACACGGAGAGAGAGCAGGGCACAGGAGCTGGTTCTGTGCAGAGGCTCTCTTCAGACAGAGCATTGCACGATCACAACTGCACTGCTTCCAGGGTCAGCACTAGTAAGTCAAAAGCAGTTTTAGCTACTTCTCCATGGCTGATTGATCAATTCATGACTCCTACAAGCCCGAGCCTGCTCTTTAGAGTGAACCGAGAGTCCTGGGGTGCCTGTTTCAGAGGCAATTAACTGTCCCTCAGCAGAATCAGCCGGGCTCATTTGCTCTGGCTCAGTCCCAGCACCCTGCTGAGCACCACAGAGCCAACCTCACGGCTTTGCATCATTCCTCCCAGGGCACTGAATTCCAGGAGGCTTATTAACTCCCTCAGCAGCACTTTGGGAGCAGACAGAGCCAGCTCAGATCCGCGGCCGTGTGCCAGAAACCATTGATCAGAGGGTGCTACAGGGCACAGCAAGGAGTCTGAGTCTGTGCTGTTCTCAGCTCCATCTCATGCTGAATGCTGGCCGACTTCAGTGGTGCTTATTCAGTATCCCAGCACTGTATTTCCTACTAATCATATTTTGGGGGATCGGCATTAGTGTGTCTTGATTTACCGCAGATAAAAGGGAATTCAGCTGTAATATTTTCAGAGCTTACCTCATTGGCAGGTGGAAGAGAGAATTTTTCCAAGGGTGGTTGTTGGGTGACTTTGTGACCCTATAGTGATCTCAGCCCTAACGCCTATCAAGTGGGAAATATGACTGGGTTGTGTTACCTGTACATAGGCCATACAGCCCACTATTAAGGCTGTGCTATTTAATCTGATATTTAAGAAGCCTGCCGCTGTTATCAGAGACTGCATATGAGAATCACCTCCAGGAGAGATCAAAGGCACACCTGAGGTGGACACAGAGCAGATAAAAGGATTGTCCCACCTTCCTTTTAGATTCTGCACTGTCTGAGCTGGGTGTGACAGATGCCAAATCTGCTTTCCATTAGGTGGATGCAGGTGTTAAAAAAATTAAGCAAGGTACTGTATCAGCTATTCTATGCATCCCCTGCATACATCAAAGATCTGTAGGCCAAGAAGTAAAAGTGTATCCTTCTATTGCTTTTTCTCCCTGCCTTGTGTTAAGGGAATAATCCTTTTGTGTCCTGCCAGCTCATGAAAGCACAAAGAATGAATTTATGTGCTTGTGAAGAAAACCCTTCTGATAATACTTTCTGAAACCTTAAAATGAGCTCCCAAATTGGCCTTTTATGTGAGTAAGTGCTGTCAAAGTTACAGAAGTGCTTTCTGGAGCAACTGTTGTGTAGAAACCTGTCGTAGTAAACACTCTCTTATTTCTGTTGCTTAGTTTTTATGTTGTTATGTGCAATAGGGAAGGTAATAAGAAAAGCAAAAGAATAGCTACTAGAACAATTATGACATTTAAGATAAAGGGAAAACAGCAGTGAAAATGTAGCCAAGGAAGCCTATTTGTTCACTGTACTTCCTAGAAAATATCCAGTCTATGCATTACTCTGTGAAAGCAGTCATGACATTGAATCATTGTCAGAAAATCCCTATTACTATGGAAAAAAATGGGAACAAAATAGTTGTATTAAACTGAGACACAAACCCAATTTCTTTCCCAATACAGGACTAGAAAAAAAGATCCCTTTTTTTTTGTCTCAACCACACAGCAGGGTTTGACTCATAGTTGGAAATAATTTGATAATCTAAATCAAATAACCATCATCTTGCTGATTTATTTGCAACAGTTTTTTTAATTTGTTTGTTACATTATCTCAGTTTTAGCTTAATAAGTAATGGTCTTTACGTTTTAATGTGTTTATTAAATCTTTATATTGCAATCTAAATTTCTTCTAATTTACAATAAGGAAAACTGTAGAGAGTCATTTGTTCTTTCAATCTGTATCTGTTTCAACATGTCAGGACTGAAATATATCAGGTATAGTATTTGTGTACCCATTATTTCTCATCCTTATAATAAAAATGTTCAAAAAGAAAGGAACTGAGAGAAAGGAATTCTCAGTCTGGGGAGAAGAGAAAAAATTTTCAGTGAAAAATAAGATATCAGCAGACAAAAGTTAACTCAGATGGCTTTGGGGAAAATCCTGTCTCACAGGAAATAGACAGTGTATTGGAGTTGTTGAGATGACTGTTTAATTTGGTAGGGTACATAGAACCAGAATCACAGAATGATAGAACAGTTTGGGGTGGAAAGGGACCTTAAGGATGCCATGGGCAGGGGCACCTTCCAACAAATCAGGTTTCTCAGGCATAAATCCAACCTGGCCTTGAACACTTCCAGGGATGGGGCATCCATAGCTTCCCTGGCCAACCTGTTCCACTGCCTCATCACCCTCACAGTAGAGAATTTATTCTTCACATCTAATCACAATCCCTCTTCTTTTAGTTTAAAACCACTGAAACCATTTCCCCATGTCCCATCAATACCTGCTGTGGTGGTTTGACCAGGAAGGAGTGGGAATTCTGGGAAGCTGTGGTCAAACCAATGAAAGTTTTAGGTTTGAGACTGGCACCTAGTGTAGCCAGTGGGGTTTGGACACACCTCCGAGAATACACAGGGGTTAAAAGCAGGGCACTGCCCTTGGCACTCTCTCTTGGGACGTCGCAGCGCAGAGGTCAGATCTCTTCCCCCGTCCAGCCTCTGCTGCTGGGCGGGGGGAGGGGCAGCCATGCGGTAGGCCCGGGGCCTGGACAGAGATGGGAGGTGAGGGGCCTTCAAGGATGGAAGGGTGGAGGAGCCCCAAGAGACATCGGGCAGCCATTCCCCCCCCAGGAGGGAGAGAGAGGGAGAGTCGGCGGTGATAGCAGCCGGCCCAGGAGGAGAAAGGGGGGGGGAAGGGTGCAGCCTGGCCGGCCGCAGCAGCAGCACGTGTGGGAGTATCATCGTCCCAGGACAGACAAAGACTGAAAACTTTTAACCCTTTCTTTCATGATTGGGGCCTTGCAAAAATGCTAATCCTCCTCGAAGCTGAATAAGAAGGGAGATAAGAGATGAGATGAGACAAGGACCTGGCCCGAAGAACGTGGAGATGATTGGATGGGGAGAGATGATTTGGAGTGGCCTTTTGGCTGGACTTTTCTTGTGGCCATGGACTCAGTTGTTCCTGTGACACAGACTGCATTTAGGGGGAGGCAGTGCCTCAAAACCAGGAGGGTTCATTCGTGAGGACCCCCCGGCCCCAGGGGGTTGGAAAAATATGGGGGAGACAGATGTCCCAAAGCAGAGACTGTGCCTTTTTGGAGTGAGACAAGGCATCCTTGAAAGACAACCCTAAAAGCAGCTCTGATCCATGCACGGTGGTGAGAGCACTGGGCATGGAAGGAAGATGTCACAAGCGGCAAAAGGACTTTTTTCCGGGCGGTGCCGAAGTGACAGGGAAGCACACGAGGTTTCAGTGTGTTTCCAGGGGAAGCCTATGGAACAAGAAGGACTCCTTTCCTCTTCATGAACTGCAGTTTGAGTATACTAAAGTGTGGGGCCAAGGCTGGGCAGTTGATGATTTGGGAGAATGTATCGGATTGGGAAAGTCAGGGAGTGGGGAGGAGGAAAGTTTTTTTGTAAGGTTTTCAATTTTTTTTTTTCTTTTCCTTATAGTCTTTCCCTATTTTCCTGTAGTTTAAGTAATAAAGTGTTCTTTATGTTTAAGTTAGAGCCTGTTTTGCTTATTCCTGGTCACATCTCACAGCAGACACCAGGGTGAGGCATTTTCATCGGGGGGCACTGGCTCTGTGCCAGGCTCAAACCATGACACCTGCCCACGTCAAAACTCACCTTCCCTCTTTTTCAGAGTACCCTTCAGGTACTGGAAGGTGCTATAAGGTCTCCTCAGAGCATTCTCTTCTCCGGGCTGGGCTGAACAGCCTCAGCTCTCTCAGCCTGTACTCATAGTAAAGATACTCCAGCCTTCTGACAACCTTTGTGGCCTTCCTGTGAGCCCTCTCTAACAGGTCCATGTCTTTCTTGTACTGAGGAATCCAGATTTGGACATGGTATTCCAGGAGGGGCTCTTGCAAGGGCAGAGCAGATATTTCAGCAAAGTTGCACAGGAAACATAGACATAGAAATGGACTTTTCCCAATAGCTGGGAGGAGTTTGTTACCATTAACTTAAGTATTAATGAAAGCTAGGGTGCATGTTACTGACCAGCAGTGGATATCTCTGAGAAATGTGCCTTTATGTACTGTGTGCAAGGTGTGGCACAGGTGTGTGTGATTTCTGCAGTTAGTGCCAGCTGGCTGACGGCTCTGTGTGTGCTGGGGCATCAGGAGTGACCTCTCATGATCTGGATAATGAGCTGGGTTTTAGAGAATTGCCCCCAGGCTTCTCAGTGTCAGTCCTTATTACTGACAAGTGAATGTGCTACAAGTGACTCAGTTGTTAGCCAGGCTTTTTTGTTTGGTTGGGGGTTTTTTTGTTGTTGTTGTTGTTATTGTTGTTTTTTGTTTGGGGTTTTTTTTGTGAAGGGGGTGGGGGGGGAGATGGTTTTTACACTTTAGGTATTGCTGGAGCTAAAAAAAAATTAAAATCCACAGGTGTCTAGTATTGGAGAGCATCAAACATATTTCAGCATTGGCTATTTGAGTAGGCTGAAGAGTGATTTAAAGAGGGACATAACTAAGTGAAGAGAAAGTCAGGAGAAGGTCATTCAAGGAATGACCACAAGGAAATCTCTTACCTTTTCCAAAGATGTGTTTCTAGAACTTGTTTCTCTAGTAGAGTGTTTTTGTTTGTTTCCTCTCAGCAGGGCTAAAGGTAGGTCCGTTGATAATCTCTGCAGAAGCTTTACCTGTCTTCACCTTCCTCTAAACCAAGACTATTTTAATAATGTTTCTGATAGTAGTTTCTTAGTATACAGGAGTGGTTAGTCAGTTGTTATTACAGACCAAATAAATGTAATTAAAGTCAAACTGAAACAAAGGAAAAGCTGAAAGTTGAGTGGTGCATTAACCTGCCATGCTAGCTCAGATCCGGAATGCAATCTTAAAATTAAAAAGTATCATTTGTCTGGCTGCAATTATATTTGACTAATAGCAGAAAATTATTCTTGGTCTCATTCATTTTGGATTATCCCTATTTGTAAAATGAGAAATTGAAAGGACCTTGATCAAGGAGTATTTTTAAATTGTTTGCTTTTTAATGAGAGAAGAGAGATCAAACAGTAAGCTAGCTGTATCTCAGAGAAATGAATCTGTTAAGGGAGTGCAATTATTAGGGAGATTTAATCTGTGGAGAGAAGAGAAATCTGAAACTGCTCATTCAGATTCCAGTCTACTTCACTTTGCCACTTAGTGAGGCAAAAGCTTGACTTTAAATTTGTACACAGTAGAAAATCTGCAATAATATAAGCTGACTAAAAGTGGGGGAATTTTCTGTTTTCTTTACTGTTTATTATAAATTTTGTTTGGGTTAGATTTAATAAATTGTGCCTGTGCAAACAGCTAACACATAGGTTGAGATAAAAAGAGCAGAATATTCTCAGTGTTTCACTGACAAGTGCAGTTAGGTGGCCCATTAGCACTTTTATCATGTGAGTGATAAAAGAGCTGTGTTAGGTCAAAATGCAGATTTCACCATTTGATGCTCTGCCATGGGAGCATCAAATGGTGAAATCTGCATTTTGACCTAACAGGGCTCTGAGTCACTCACCCCGAGAGAGAGCTCCGTATTCCCCTCAACCACTCTTGCACGTCTTTAGTATCAGTCCTCCCCATAGCACACTGGTACTGTATGTTATATTTTATGAGTAAATCTTCCAGCCATGGGAATTTACAATGAAAATAATCTTCACGTTGAGGACATTTCTGGTACTAGCTCTGTCCCTCATTGTCCTACTTCTCTTTAAGCCTCTTAGATGTGAAACTGAAATGGTTAGTTATACGTGGTAAAACAAGGAAAATCTATTTTTATTTTCAAATGATGAAACTTTCTGGTGCATTGGCTGGGACTAAACTTGAGGGTGGTAAATTTTCAGCATGGTATGTAGGGAGTTAGCTACACGACTCATTAACATTAATTCCCATCTGTAAATAATTTTGAAATACTTTAACCAGCAGGGGAGCTATTTCATCTTTTATACTTAGCTGATTGTAAAAATGTATGCTGAAACCATCTGGCCTTAGTACTTTGTTGGACTTCAAGCTTTTAATAGCCAGTCTGATTTCTTTTGCTGAATTGGGGTTTTCTAATCCCTGGCTCAATTCTCCTTCCAAACTAGGCAATACTGCATTGCTATTTGTTTGTCAATCAATCCCTATCTCACCAATTGAGATGAATAACGGAGTTGCTATAAAAACTTAGGAAGGCTTTGGGCCTAATTCTCATTCATGCTAAAGTTACTTTACACTACTCTGGTTGCTCATTTACTGGGTGTAAATGCAATTTACTGCCTGAGCAATATAAAGCGACTGTAACATAAATGAAAATCAGGTCCCCTATGTTCAGAGCAGCTAACAAATTCAAATTGCCGAGTACTATTTTCCCACAGGAGCCAGTGTACTAGAATTTCAATGCATATAAAGAATGCAACAAGCCAATTAAAAATGAAAATATTAAACGAGAAATTGAATGGTTATTTCTAAGGTCTGTTTAGAGACAGTTGATCCAAACAATGAGACTGACTTAGGCTGGCTGTTTCAAATATGTCAACTTCATCTAAAGTTCAGCCCTGCATGGTGCTTGGAGATTTGCCACAATACATGGAACAGACTATTTTTATTACTTAGCGAAGGAGGACTACATTTCAGAGGTGCATGCAGGGCTTCCTAAATTACCTGATAGCGTTTCCCTCCCAGGGACTGTCACTGAGATTCAACTGTTGTTAACTACTGATGCACAACAGTGTGTTTTGGTAATGGCTGAATGAGGGGATAGTGGCAGAAGTATCTTGAAACTGTACGTACAACAAATGCCAAAGCTGACATTGCTCCCTCACTGCTTTCCCCATTTCCGAAGTCATGGTTTTTATTGCCTAAAATCTTTCAAAAATGGGCTTCCTTATAGTGTTCTGTAATGATGGTGATGATCTGAGCCAATGCTGGTGGTCCACAGGAAGGAAGATATCTGATGGCATGTAGACTGTGGAGTGGGCTAGTCCAGTTTAGACAGAGGTCATCCCCATGCTCTCCTTACACCTCTTACCCCTCTCTTACACCTGCGTATTCATATCAGAGTAAACATCCACTTTGATGTGAAGTTCACATTCCTGTCCCTCTCCTCCTTTTCTTTCAGTCTGCTGAAGACTCTTTAGCAACCCACATAATAGTAAGGAGTTGTTCTACTGAGAAAATCACAGGCACAAGGAGATTGATTTGTGATTTGCTAATACATGAATCCATATATGCCATAATTGCCCTCTTTGTTCTGTTCAGTACTTCAGACCTATAAATCTGTGCCTATTCTTCTCCCACCAGCTGATTTCAATCCTACCTTCACCTTGTTGAAGAGCACAGGGGATGTAGTGTATGTATCATCTTACACCAAGGTTAATAGCCTTCTGTGGTTGCTAAATAACAGCCTGGTTGTCTAACCTGGGGCTGTGTTGAGGTGTGCACACCACAGTCCAGATCCTTCCTCTGCTTCAGCAGCACTCTCAGATACCACGCTGTTTTTGCAGTGCTCCTCGTGATGAGCAGCTCCTGAGGCTGGATCCTGTGAAGGAACACTCATATGGTTCCTGTCCTGAAGTAGCAGGTGTGTTCCTGTTGCACAAATAAATATTCACCAGCTTTGTCCATTTAAGAGTGACTTTTGTACTTTCCTAAGGACGACCTTAGAAAAGGTCTAAAATTGTGCCTAAAATTACTTCACTGATTTTTAAATGAAATGTAAAATTCAGCCTATTGCTCCCATAGTAGACCACGGGCTTTGTGTTTATGGCTGCTAATTAACAGAAACCTCTTAATCTTTGACACTGAGTGTTGTGATTTACACCATTGTAATTGATAGGGGAATATTTTCCTAGTTCTCAGTTCAGATAAATCAGTGTAAGAAGTAAAATATTTTTGAGATGTTGCTCCTTCTATTGTAACTTTCCATTTTACTGTGAGAAAAAAAAATCTATGTAAGTGTTTTAGAGCTAAGTTGATCATCATATATTACTTAGGCAGTCATGATTAGTTTTGCAAATGTTAAAATGTTATAACGTTATTTAATGTTATCGTGAATATAGGAATTTGTAGTGCCATCTATTGTTGGAAGATGTAGACTTGTAAAAGTTGATTTGCATATTCTATGGTAAGGAGCATAAAAAATTTAATGTTTTACTGAGTTTTATTGCAAAATGAAACTGTTTATATAATTGTGTATTTGGAATGTTTGTACTTTGCATTCTTTGAAATCTGTCAGTCTTCACAAAGAATATCTCTGAATTTTATTTTCATTACTATCTTCCATTTGAAACCAGACTCTATTTCAATTTAGACACTGAGTAAAAGCTTGTAGTGATTTACAGTGCAATAGGAAAGAAACCAAATTTTTGCTTGTTGAATAGAGTTAAATTTGATTGGAAGATTCTTCAAAAGTGCACAGTAATTCAAGGCTGTGTGTCGTCATTCCTAAGCAGTGCTGGGATCTGTTTCACTGATTGAGAAACACAGGTCCACTCTCAGGCTCTTTTCTTCACATCTTTGTGGTGTTTGAAAGTAACCCTGGCCTTTACTTAGAGCAGAGTGACGTGAGGCGTGCAAGCTGTCTGTGCTGGAGGGGCTCAGGGGCTCCATATAGACCTCAGAACATCTAAATGCCATTCCTACCTTTCACCACTGATGCAAAAGGAAGCCTCTGATGAGCAAAGCTGAAAGAGCAGATGTAGAGACAGGGATTTTCTCACTCTCAGCATGCTTGCGAGCTGCTGCCTTGGGAGTTGCAGCAGTGATTTTTTTTTCCTGAGGGAAAGGTGAGACCTGTTTCCTACCACTGTCAGAAGCCCTGAAGAATTGCTACAGCATACCTAGAGCTCTGTGGTCTCTGACTGCCACAACAGGGGATGTCTTGGTGACATTTGAATGATGATTTCTCAGTGTTATTTTCTTGTATTGCAACTGTTTGCTGCATCGCCACACTCCATAGGAAAAATCTTTGTCAAAACAGGGCCAGTTTTACTCCAGAGTGTTAATCTGCCTTGGAAATGCCTCTAGGCCACACACTTCATCACCTGGCTTTTGGGGACACTCCTGCTTTTTGGCTGCTATTACTGTACAACAAATATCAAAAACATTTTATCTGTGGGAAGAAGGCAGTGACTAACTACATCAAGGTACATTTGCAGGATGCTGACATGACCAGAAAGAATGCAGTCTAGCTAAACCCCTTTTTAAATGAGGCTAAAAGTCAGCTATATTGCCCACAGCCATCCATTCCAACTTGGTCTAATCCCTTACTCACTCTAATTTGGTGATGGTGTATTCCTGCCTGTCACTTCATCCTCCACTGTGGCAATCCCCACATAGGCCGGCATTCCTTTGGCTCCGCCCAAACCCCCTCAATATATGCTGATTTTCAGACACAAGCACATCATCACCTATGCACCATTGTGCAACTCAGCATACAAGGACCATGTGGAAAAGCAGAGAAGCAAAGCCTAAATAAAGGTTTGTGGATAAAGGAATCACCCAAGAGGGAAGAGAGCACCAATTTCCAGACAAGGCTTCTCAAACAGGAATGCTTACATTAAATTGTGTTTGTTTAAAAATACCAGCAACCTCAGGGCAAGGACCAAAGCAACCTCCCCCTGTTCCAGAATGCTCAGAACACTTCCTGTTTTAGCATAAGAAGATTGGGCAGTCTGTGTTTTTTCTTTTTGAATATGTTGTCTTCATAAGAACAGAAATGTAAACTTTGAAAAGTTGTTTTATTTCTTAACCACTGACAGGATTATTTTTACAAGTTAAAAATAATAATGCAAGAAGAAATAGCTATATCACAGAATGATCAAAATAACTCTAACTGAAAAATATTCTATTTCTATGGCAAAATGGCTTTCTTATGAGAAATCAGCATTGCTGTTTTGCTTGGGGAAGTCACTTCATAAGAGAAATATAACATTTAAATACAGAATGATTTACTTTTAAATTACAAACTGTATGTTTTAGCTTTAAATGAATGTGCAATAATCCTTCATCGCCTCACAAATATATTTTTGTTTTTCCTTCAGTTTGTAACTCACAAACTATAACATTTTGGAAATAACACCCTTCTTTTCTCTTACAGCTCTATAATAAGAAGAATAGCAAGACACAATTCTACAGAGATATAGCTTGAGAAGTTAAGCAGTTTGAGACCTTTCAGATTGTTTTATTTTCCCCTGAAATTGATTTTGCAATCAGAAATGTCTTTGTTGTAAGCTTGTTTATTTTTGAAAAATGTACATGGAATCCTATTTTCCTGAATATGGTGGAAAATAAGAAACAGGAGACACATCTTTCATCTGATAACATTTTACTCTGAATTCTCTTGTTTGGATTGCTCTCTGACTTAATTCTCTTGCTGTTTCCTGTGTTTTCCTTCTGGTGCACACACATGTACACGTAGTAATTTCAACTCTGGTCATCCATTAACACTTAGTCTGAATTTAGGGCACAAGTCCTATAAGGAGCAGCTGAGGATTTTGGGTTTGTCTAGTTTGGAGCGAAGGAGGCTGAGGGGTGACCTCATTGCTCTCTGGAGCAGTTTCCTGCAGAGGGGAAGTGGAGAGGGATGCTCTGATCGCTTCTCCCTCCAACCCAGTGACAGGACAGAAAGGAATAGTTTCAACCTGCACCACAGGAGGTTTAGACTGGATTAGGAAGCATTTCTTCATGAGAGGGAGGTCAAACACTGGAACAGGCTTCCTAGAGAAGTGGTCCATGCCCCAAGCCTGTCAGTGTTTAAGAGGCATTTGGACAATGCGCTTAATAGAATGCTTTAGCTTTTGGTCAGTCCTGCACTGCACGGTCAGTCAGTGGACTGGATGATTATCCTATTCTAAGGTTCCATTGCTCTCTGCCATCAGTAAAACAGTCAGAAATTGCATTGCTTCCTTGTTTCCCTTAAATGAAATAGCTGGCCTTGCTAACCACGTAAGCTTTCTAAAATCTCTGGTCCTGTATCAGCTCAAGACCTAAGAATTATAAGCCATTCAGTTTCCTGCATAACAGCTGAATTGTGACAAAACATTAAATTTAAGCTTTTTAGTTGAGATATTTGCCTTCCTAATGTTTTTATGGCACTTGGGGCAACCAACAAGGTCAAGACTTGAGTGTGTACAATGCAGATTAATAACAAGTTATGTTGTGCCAAGTTTCTGAAAGAAAAGGCTCACAGGCAAAAAATGAGTTATTAAACATGAAATAAAAAAACATGATAGTACTCTAACTACAAATTCAGAACCTTTTTGAAGAAGCTTATCTACAAACTTAACTTCATTTTTAGCATTATGTTGAAATTTTTTGCTTTGGTTTGTAGCAATAGATGAGCCACTGTCATAAACATAGAGGAACTGTTAAAAAAAAAAATCTTATAAATGGCCGCAAGCAATTTAAGAAGTATAATTCCCAACTGCTTTGATGAAAAACATCTTAGCAGATTTTCAGTTGCCAAGTATTTTTAACACCATTCTGAAATTGGATAGAAGTTAGATTGAGTGGATTCTTCACTCAGAATAAAATTACAAGTCTATAAGCACATTCTAGATCTGCTAGCTCAAATAATTAGGTGTCACAAGGCAAAACACAATCGGTGAGGAAGCTGAGTTTTATGGATCAGATGTGTTCATAACCTCTATGGGGGCAATCCACTTGACTGAACACTGCATGTGCATAAGATCCATTAGAAACACTTCCAGATACCATAAATATATTTTGGAATGTTTAAAGGTACTTAATATAGATATTGAAATGTCTAACACCATTTGCAGTATTCCTTGTATTATACAGATACAGCTTATATTGGTTCCAAAGTTCAACCATACCACCTCTTACATACTGTTGTTCAAATTTCAGAGCCCTGTTTATATTTGTCAATATCTGACGTCTTGAATTGTCAGAATGCCAGCTGAAGCCATGTATGTATTCATGCTTGATTGGAGGAGATAATGGTAGAGAGCCTGAGCTGTAGAAAGAAGGAGGAAGGTACAGAAGACTGCCTTGGCTCTGCTTGGCAAGTATGATGCCCCAGCAGGGAGTCCTGGATAAAACATTAATGTCATTATGGTTATGCATTCATATCTTGACAAATGCTACTTTGTGCATACGTCTTACAGACAGAAAACATGTAGGAAGAACTGGAGTTAGTTTTCAAATGTTATTGGGGTAATTTGAATTAATTTCCAACCCTTCTCTGTAATTAAAAATGAGAAATGAGGAGAACTACTAAGAATAACTTTTGAGAAATTAAAAAATTATAAGGCATATATACATGTCCTTTACTGGAATGTCCAGTTTTACCCACAAAGTGGCAAGCAAAATCTTTCATGTGCTTAATTTAAGAATGTGAAGTTATATGCCCATATTTTTCTAGAATTGTGACTTTTTGAATACTCTCATTTGATACAGATCAAATTAGAGATGCTACAAAGATGATACACTAGTATGGTAGATTAGCCATGGCTAAGAATCTCCTACCCTGCTGCTCTCTCCCTGCTCCTCCTCAGTGGGACAGGATTAAAAAATAAGAAGAAAACAAACCATGGGTTAAGATGAGGGCAAGGAGATTGCTCACCAATGACTGTTGTGTGCAAAACAGACTTGATTGAGAGAGAATTAGTTAAAATTAACAATTAAAATAGAGTGATAAGAAAAATAAACAAAAACTAAAACACTTTCCCTTAATCCTCATCCACCCTCTTCTCAGGCTCCACATCATTCTTTCATTCCCAACTTGCTCCTGCCCCCAGCCTGGTGAAGAAAGAATGGGGATTGCACCCAGGCCATAAGAGCTCCTCTTTCTCACACCTTCCTTCACTCAGATTTCCTCTGCTCCAGCATCTGCCCTTCCATGGACTGCTGTCCTTCAGGATAAACCTGCTTCTCCATGGACTCTTCAGGGGCTGCAGACTCTAAAGGGCACAGGATCTGAGGCTAATACTTTTGCAAGGGTTTGAAGATAAAAACTCTGATGAAACTTTTTATGTGAGCAAAGCTACAGATGGTGGTGCCATTTTGTGGCCATCTCCGTGGTTCGAGTTTTCAAGAGGGATATAAATTAATGGAGGTGGGAGAATTTTAACACATTGACTCAATGGTATGGCTGCCATTCCTTATGGTTTTATTTGCATGCATGAAGTTTGTTTGTTTGTTTGTTTGTTTGCTTGTTTTAAATAAATGAAGACAGAAACTATGGACAATGAACAACTGTCTAACTCTAGTCTTGGGTAGACCTGTAACAAGGAAGGGTATTATGGAAACCCAGGAGAAAAGACACTTTGGCCTCTGAGAAAAGATAATATGTTGAAAGTTGGAAAAGGGATGCTTTTTCTGAGAAAAGAAAAAATGTTGAAAGCTGGAAAAGGGATGCTTACCAGCCAAAGGACTTACATAAATGCCCATGAATAAACAATTATTCACAGTCTCTAAAGATGGCCAGTGTCAGAGCACACATTGTTTGGTGGAAGAGGACGTTTCTGCAAGATCAGCAATGGCCATTTGTTCAGTGTGGGATGGTTGTGATTGTGCTGCTATTTTGTCTATTTACTCAGAAAAAGTTAGTTTGGAGAAGTATTTTAACCAGCAATATGGTGGGACATAAGTGCCTAAGGATCAGAATCAGACTGAGATTTCTTTAGCTTCAAGGAGAGATTGTCTTTGTTGCTAGTCCATTCATTTCTTTTAATACATGATAGTGCCTTGTGAAATCCATGCGCTGGCCCTTGTGAAATATCAGTGTTATCCTCCCTTTCCTCGCTCAGAGTATGCAGCCATAATGTGGTCCTCACTGAGCTTGTGACAAGGGATATCTGCTGTAGTTACATTCTACAAAAGAGAGGATAAGATGATACTGTAAGCTATCTGCCAGGTTGTAGAATTTAATTTGCAACACCAAACTTCCACAATATTGTGTTTATGTTGCAGTGTCATTTTCTGTTTAATAGAAACATTCAGAATGCTCTGGTTCCATCTGTTATAAATAGTGAAAGCTGATAAACAGTCTGCAAACACAAGATGCAGCTTTGTGGCAAATTATGTTTAGTACAGCCCCCAAACATAAAGCAAGATTTATAATTTTTGCATCGCTCTTTTTTTTATTTTTTAATTTACTCCACAGTAATTACTCCAGAGCTTTAAGTAGATGCATAAATAACACTCAAAGTTTTACATTAAGTTATGGTGTGAGAAGACAGGGACAAGTGTATGTACACACACATACACATTTCACACCTTCAGTTGTAATGCAGTTAAAAGTCTTGTTATGGCTGCAGAATCTTTGATAAAACTACTTGCAAATACATTTTTTATCATATCAATAGATTTGAAAGGCAAGTCCACACACCATTATGCATTGTATGGGAAAAAAAATCTCAGTTTTCAGTTAAGAAAATGGAGATGAACCAGATGAGTAGGAATAGAATTGCAAAGGGCTCTGAGAGAATAACCAAAGATAAAACTACTGGTGTTCTCTGCTCTCACAAGAAATTGTGTAGCAGCAGAGCGAGTGAGTCACTGAGCAACACTTAGAAGATGTGGGTGAGCTGTTGTAGCAAAAGAAGGATCCTGGTAATGCTATTTGGGTCTGATCATTTTATCACCTGCCAAGAATGAAAATCAAACCATTATACACAGTTAAAGAAAAACTAACTTATAATGTGAAACACCTCACACAGTTTACAAAGACACTTGAAAAGACAGAGTTTTAGCAAGTTTATGTCTTCCTTTGCTCAGGCTGGATTCCAGCAGGTGACTGATGCATCCACTCAAAAAGTGGAAGAAAGATTTTTTGCTTATTTTTGAAGCCAAGATATTTCAAAGAAATTAACTGGAGAAATCTGCAGTCATTAAGACTACTGAATATTTCATCTGCTCCAGAAAATGTTTATTTTTCCAGTCAAGTTGCCCAACTTTGACTTAGCTGCCCTTTCCAGGGCACTTCATACCACTTAAAACTTCTGGCTGTGTAACCAGATGATCTTATAGACTGAACCTTTTGACAGCTGAGGTAAAACAGCTGCTTTTGGAAAAAGCAGTAAAAAGTTCTGAGATTAGTTTTACACATTCATCTCCTCAATTATAATTGATCTTGGAGTAATTAACTGGAGACATATTCTTTAAGGCAAGAAGTATATTTCAGAAAACAATTTTTCTCGGGGTGTCATCCCTGTGGAAGACATTTCTTCCATATCCACAGCCTTAGCTGAGCAACCCATACTGCTCATATATTCATTGTTTGATATTCTCTGTTCCCCATTGTTTGAAGTATTGACTTCTCCTGTCAATACAGGATGTGGCTTTGATGTGACCCTCAAACTGGAGATGAAAACAGCAAAGAAAATGTGTATATTCACAAGCTACTGGCCAATGTAGCTGTTGTTTAAACCACGAAGGCATTTATTCCTCACTTTTTCCTGCAATAGAGTACGTTTGGTTCCTGCAATAAAAATGCAGCATTTTAGGATTCACATGAAAAGGGGAGATTTCCTTGACCCTTAGTGTTTGGTTTGTCTGTCAGTGCTCCAAGTAAGCCAAGACCCTTGTGCTGAGCCAGTCAGTCAGTGTCCTGTTATAGGGACCCTTCACTGAGCAGCCTGCTGGATCTGAGGGTGCTTTGGCTGACTTATTCAGGGACACACAGGGACATCATATTGGAGACTCCTCAGTGAGTCTTCCCTCTATTCCAGTATTTCCCTCTGCTGGTGATTACCAGCGCCCATGAAGGATTCACACCAACAGTTTACAGAATAATACACTTTATTAATATAAAACTGTGACAGGTTAAGGTTCAAGGATTGTTTGTGATGATACCTGACTGTAGAAACATGTTCAAAGCAATGCACAGATGAACTCTAATCCCCAATAAACATGTTCAGTACACACAGAGTGTGGTTCTTACCTGTCCCCATGAGTGAGAGGACAGGTTCAGCCCATCAACTGATCCCAGCAGTTACTGTGGAGTCTTCCCTAACTTTCCCCCACTCTCAATGTATTTTTATAGCATTTCTTTATGTTTAGGTGGAGCTTGAACAACTCTAGTCATACAGATGTTTGTTACTGGTTGGTGCAAAATTCCCTTTCTTCACTCTTCAAGTATAGCCAATAAAATTTAGACACTTGCTCTAAATTGAGAGGAGGTCATACCCTGGGGGCAGGTAACTCTGGGATGGAGCTGTGTGTGGTATTTAGTTAGGCTGCAATGAACCAAGTTCATCTGAGGAGAGAGAACTCTACAGAGCTGCTGTCCTGGCAGCAAAGACACCTTCTCCCCTCTCCCCTGACTGACAGCTGCTATGGGGTTTATCAGCTGCAAAGTGCCACAAATTCACTTCCCTGCAAGGGTTTCCACAGAGCCTTGCCCACAGGGTTTCCACTCTGCTCCACCCTCCATTCCATCCCCCTGTTTTGGTTGCAGATTGTGTGTGTGAGGAATCTTGGTGGAATAGGTTTCGAGCATACTGATCACATTCCATCCAAGGAGTAGCAGCTGCATTTTGCCATATAATTTCTGTACCATTACAACTTCTGTTAGGATGGGAATGTAACTTCTCTGTTGTCTCTAATTTTACCCCCAGTCATCTTTCCACATAAGGTATATCAAATCAGAACATATAATCAGAAAATATCCTTAATCTGGAATATAGTAAAGTGTCAAGGAAAAAGATTTTTTCAAACAGACAGAAACCTACAAAAAAGGCAGGCCACTTATCCCTCTGGCCATTATTTCTTTAAGTTCTGGTTTTAAGTGTGCATTCTTCTTATTCTTTCTTTGTGACCTTTCTCATAAGGACAGGCATTTTCTTATCTTCTTCTTCTTCCTGGAGTCAAGTTAATTTAATTTACTGATCATATCAAAGGCCTTATTCCTATGTATGTGTACTTCACTGGATTAGTTTAGCTGGGTGTAAAAGAATGTTAAGTAAAGATAATAGGATTATTCTTTTGAACACAACAGGTACAAATTAAGTTGTTAACTATATTATATACCTTGCATTTCTTATCGTGGCTGATAAGCAAGCTCAATAACATTCAGCTTTGGCACAGCATGTAGCTTCATCAAGAACATAAGTCTTTGGACCAATTTTTAGTTGCAATGAAAACAAAAAAGAGGGCTGCTGATTCAGAAATTGTTTTTACCCATGGTTGTGCTTCTTTTCAACCATCTGTTCTTCACCTGCCATGGGGGAAAGTCAGTGTTTTATGTAGGGGCTACCTACTATATTGCTGGAAATTATGGCATGGTATAGCATGAGGAACTAAAACTTGTCTATTTTGTAGAACTGGAATTTATGCTAGTTTATCATATCAGGCTGTGGTGTTAAGTGAAGTAGTTTAGTTCATGCAGGAGAGACAGGGATGGCCAAGACAAGCACAATGGATGGTTGGATGAGGTGGACATTCAGCTGTTGTCTGCTGAATAGCATTTTGTTTGTATGAACCAGCACCCTGATAAAAATCTCTGTTCCTGTCAAATACCACATAAGGTCTTGTGCAAAGAAAGGTCTGCATTTCAAGCCTAAATTACAGCATAGCTTCAGTTATACCACTGAGTTAGGCCAGCAGACCTAATTAATTAGTCATAGAGTCATGTAAACTGGAAAGAACCTTTCTCTGGAACAGATCAGCTCTGATCCACCCTTCAGAGTAGGTCTGGCAGGTTGATCAGAACACTCAGTTGAGCTCTGAGTATTTCTAAGGATGGTGGTTCTAATGGTGGAGATAGCTGTGGCTCCTTACCCTCAGTAGGAATAATTGTTTCTTCCTCTTAGTGTTTTACCAGAAATTCCTTTGTAGCAGTTATCTCTCACTCTTCCTCATGCTTTCACTCTGCACCTTCAAGGAGAGTTCAGCTTCATCTTCCCTACACCCCCCAAAGGGCTTTGTAGACAATGACTTCCCCAGCCTGTTCCATGCTAAACAAACTCAGTTCTTTTGAGCTTGTCCTCATAAGTCATGTACTTCAGGTTTTAATCACTGAGAGTAGATAAATGGTTTATCTAAGCTTGTGTGTTGAACGTTGTATAGAGTTCAGCCCTTGGAATTCAAGTCCTAGACATATAGCAAATTCATCTTTGTGTTCAGGAGACAGAGGACCCAAAACAAATTACAAGATTTATCTTAGATGCATGTAAATTGGCAGGAAAACCTAATATCTAAAGTGTTTGAATTAATTGCTGTGATCCTTAGATAAATTAACAGTGGTGCATTTCTATGCTTATATATGGCTTTACTTCAGAGAGGACTAAGGAATAACATTACTTTCTTCTGTCTGGTCTTTAAAAATATACACCAAATACTTTTAGTTTCTTGAGAACCCTTTTCAATTTTCTAAGGTTTAAAATCCATACCTTAAAGCCAGAAGAAGTTAATGAGTTTTATTTAATAAGTTTAGGCAACAGGAAAGTCAGGGGTTATTTGATTTGTTTGTACAGTGGGATGAGACAGATCAGAGAACTGTGGAATCAGTAAGACAACATAAAAAAGTTCTGTAGTTGGAAGAAAAATTCAAGCTAATATAACATACACCATTTTAGCATGATAGCAATTTACAATCAAAACAGCTTATCTTGGGAATTAAGGAATTTATCACAATGCAAAGCCTTTAAATTATGACTATGTCTCTTTCTAAGAGACATTCTCCAGTCCTGTCAGAAATTATAGGTCAAGAGTTACCAGGTGAAGTATTGTAACTTCTATTATGCAATAGCTCAGAGTAAACTGTCTGCATAGTTATTTCAAGTTTTAAGTCTGTGGACCTATAAAATGGAATCAAAGTGATGTGCTCCAAGGTCAATTCCCAATGGCTTCCCAGACTGGAAGAAACCGTTTCCTTCTGTGTTAGGTACTGCTATCCTCTCCATTTTACAAACTTCTTATCACCTGCATTCATTATTGCAACATCTGTTCCAATAGATGGATGTCTTATTTTGGTATTTCAACTTGGGTTGTATCTCCTATTGCAATTAACTAGATTTATTTTAGGGCAGTTTCTGACCACTAAGCATAATGAAAATGAAACCCATTAAATAATCTTGGTGGATTAGAATCCTTAATAACATTTCACTTTCAAATCCTTTGAACTTACATACTAAGTTCATCTACTGCATATGAAAATCTCCAAAACAAACAAAATTGATGCATATAACTTCAGAAGAGAACAGTGTTCCAAATCTAGGAAATAATTTACCTCTGTATTATTGGAGACTTGTAGAAGCAGAGGAACATTTAATTCACCCATAGAAAGCTCAAAGAACAATTATGAGCTAAAACTTCTACACTTCATCTTTCAGTTATTAGTCAGAAAAGCATTAGGTTTCAATTTGACATGGTTTTCTCTAGAAAGCCCTCTCTTCTCCAATGGAACTCCTCCTGCTTTGCAGGACTGGGCTCTTTGTTCCTGGAGCTGTTCCTTCACTGCTGCAGTACCGTACCATGCACATTCTTCTACCTCCTTACACAACAGATACCTGTAAATCTCCAATCTATTATCCTAAACTTTTTTTTTAATAAAGCATAGAAATAAGCTTTCCTTCAATAAGTGATCCTTCCTCAGCTTTCCAAAAGCAACAACTAAGTTGAGAAACCTGAAATAAATTGCATGCATGTTCTGTAGAAATCCTCTAAACAAATAAAACTCAGAGACACTTTATAGCAGTAATAATTTCTTACTTGCAAGTGTTTCAGAAGACTCCCACAGCAGCAGGTGTTAAGGAAGTATCCATCTGTTCTTGTTTCTCTGCACAGAAGTACATTGAATAGATAAGAGTTTCTAAATGTTCAGGGTTGTCATTAAAATGGGTTAGCTGTGATCGTCACTTAAGGCATTCCTGATATTGAAATTAAAATGAAGACAATCTCTGGCTCTGTTGCAATTTGAAAATGCGATCAATGGTTCCCTGAAGAAACATCCTGTCAACTGAGTGCTTTTTAAATTATCTTCTGAAAACCACTTCAGTATTCCTGTGACTGAACTGGAAATGCTGTATCAGCAACATTACTGTTCTCTGAAAATATGGATCAAACCCCAGCTGTTGCAGATATGTTAATTGATGAATAAAGTTAAGAGATCTGAAGCCTTTATACTACACTTGAAACTTATGTTTCTATTTAAATATTGAAGGCTTTTCAGCTTTCTCCGCCAAATGCAAAAAATTACTTGAGTCACTTCTAAGGAAGGCTTCAGAATCTCTAAACTTGAATGCTACAGTATAAAGACCAGAGGACTGGTGCTTCATCAACACAGCAGTGAAATCAGCATGAGAAAGGGGAGATGGCAAACAAGCTGTGAAAAACAACACATCAGTTTTTCTGGAGTTCCTTTGGACAAAAAATATACTGGGCAATAGAATGAATGAATCTATGAAACAGTTATAAAACTTCTACACAGTCCAAGGTGTTTTTATACTTCAAGTATTATATAAGGTACTACACTGTCCTATATTCAGATCAGAAGATGCATCTTGGCAAGCAGTGTGAAAGTATTAAGAATGAAAACTCCCTCTCTGCTCTTTCAGTATTGTACCCCACTCAACAGAAGGAAAAAAAAGAAAGTTTTTGCATGTTACACATGTAACAATTATAATATCTGTAAAGCTAAAATGATACTAAGAGAGGCATTAAGGCTTTGGATTAGTTTGAGATTTGCAAAGTCTAGCAGCTTCCACCTAAGAAAACACTAGCAGTACCTTGCTTGCCAAAGTTTGATCTCTTCATTAAGTTTTCACTTTCTATATTTCTCTGATACTTTCTCCTCTCAGGAAGGCACATTGCTTTAAGTAATTTTGCTATTTGTATGTGAATTAATTGGTCTGGATACTTGGTAGGGAAATATTCTCATACCTCGATGGAGCAGTTTTGGTAGTATCAACTACAACTGTTTACAGCTGAATCTATCTCCAAAGCTTCTGGATCTCAGCTTTGCAATCATTAGTTAAAAAAAAAAATACAGACCTTTGCATCTCCCAAAGAATCTCCTCAAACAAGTAATAGCTGGCCAGCCTTCAGCTGGCATGGGATATTTCTAGATTTTTAGTCCAACCCTGAATGTAGTTATAAATATAGACTTCACATTGAATTTTTGTGGTTTATGCAATCTTTTTTTATTCCTTGTTTGTTATCTCTATGGCGATTGTTGGATCTACAAAACTGTGAGTAGAGGAAACAGGGTGTTGCTTTTAGAAAACAGTTTGTTTGCAATGTTATAGCTGAGAAGTGGTAAAACTTTGAGAACAGCATTGTTATTCAGGGAAAAAAAAAACCCAAATGGCAAACAAGAAACAACCCACTCTACCACGACATGGACAACAGAGCCTGTGATATACTAATTTGTTTGATGGAAAAGTATAGATTGTGTGCTAGGATTGTTTTGGCACTCGGCATTTTGCTAAGCCGCCTGCCAGGTTAAGCCACCCTAATCACGTAGCCATGGCGATACTGCTGGCGTCAGCGTGAGGAACTGATTTGTGCAGCCAGCAAGGACTGGGCACCTTAATGCACTAGCTGGAGCTGTTAGGAACTGTTTGGAAATAAATATGTAAAATAGGAATAAAAGGTTCTTTTGGATTGTTCAGTGTTTTGCTTCAGGCAATATTTGTTAGCAGCAGGCCGCCGTGTTTATCGGGCTAAGAGAACATGGTTGTGAGCACTGAAATAGATAACAAACTGCTGGCAAATAACTGCTGGTTGATTCTCCTCTGCTGCTTTGCTTTTTGTGTTTGATGGGAAACAACTGTTTCAGTTTTATCAGGAAGGGCTAGTCTATCCTTGTTCTCTGCTGAGGTAAACTGGCAACTTACAGCAGTATCGCAGAAAATCTGAAAATAAGAGAAGCCCAACAAAATTTGAAAGCTTTAATTAGGTTCTATAAAAATGCTCAGAGAGTAGGTCAAAGTGTTGCTACCATATATTATACCTCTTCTTCCTATCCCTCGGTTGTTTTCCAAATGCTTTTCCCACGCAGGTTTCCTGTCCCTCTCACATTTGCCTTTCATATGCCCCTCAGTTATGTCTTTTCCTAACACCTTTAATTTGCAGCTACACTGCTCCACAAGTAATGGGTTTGTTTTTTTTTCCAGAGAGGCAATGATCTGATGATATACTGTCTCCAGCATCAATGCTGGCTTAATTGATTTCTACCTCCATGTCAACAAGGTGCAGGACTGTAATGTGAATTAGACCAGAAGAGGGACCCACTTCAAAGTAAAAACTTCAGCATCCCTTCTCTCCAATTTCCCTTTTTTCAACCAGGTGCCTGGTCCACACAGCAGCCCCACAAGCATAAGCATATGTAAACATAATTAAAGGAATGCCTCAGTGAATTTTATAGAGGGTGGAACAGAGTACTGATTATTTCTGATTTTGTGGCCAGATGAGGGAAAAAGATAAACTCATAAAATCTGTACTCACTCTCCAAGCCAAAAACCTCATTTGCAGGAGAAGAAAAAGAGAGTCCTTAGTGACCTCTCTACACATTTTTATGCTGTGTGTACTTTGGTTTGCTTACTAGTAGCATTACTTGATATATTATTTTCATGATAAATTATTTTCATTAATAGCATCTTATTTTACTGGTCTGAATCCCAGTTGACACAAGTAGCCCAAATTGCTGCTCTGTACTGTGGCCAGTTGTTGACAATTCTTCTACATTCTCTCAATTTTTTTATGGTCTTCCTCCATAACTTTTTCTTCTAATCTCTCATGCCTCCATTTTTTCCCCTTTTGGTAATTTTTCATGGGGATTGCCAGTTTTCAGTGGTTCACTAATCTGCCAAACAGCACTGTGCTTTCTGGAGTATATTTGTGTCTCCCAGACTGGCAACTGCTGGACTCTGTACAGGACAGCTGCTGCATTAACACAGATATGCACTTTTGTACTAAATCACAATTTTTTGTAGGCTGTGAAAAAAGTGAAGTTATGATTTTGTACTGAAATAAAGGAATGAACACTTTTAAAACAACTGTGGCAAACAGGAGCCCACTTGAGGATATGGGGCTATGAATATTTTTAAGTCCCTGAAATTTCACTTTGCTCTTATAGCCCTGTTTCTGTATGGACTCCATTTGAAATGTCTTAACTAGTTAGGATAAATATGCTATTCAGAGAAGTTCCAAGTGTATCTTTGCAAATAGTAAGAATTTTTTCAGGGCTCTAGCATTTCTGTTTCTTTTCATCCTTCATCTTTGAGAACAGCATAATTTAATCAAAAAGTTAGCTGAAACATAGTCGGAAAAAGAAAATGTTGCTTTTAATAACTTAAAATATATAAAGGCTGCTTTAAGGATGATTCTGTAATTAGATAATTCCCTTCATAATAATGCAGTTACTCAGAAATAGGGCCCAGTTCTCTCTTGAAAGAAGATTAAAAACCTGCTATGAAGATCAGATGATTCACATTCTTCTGGTTTGTTGTGTTTTGCTAATAGGCAGGAAAGAAGAAGCACAAAGGACAGAGCAACCAAAATCAACAGATACAGATACAAAATCAACAGAAGAGATACATAAATAAGAATTAGAAAAGAAAGGAACTGAATCACTCATAAGTGAAGGTCAGCAGACAGCATGCCCAGTTATTGGACTTGATTGTTAGAAGCATTGATTTTGCTGCTCCTTGAAAGTTCTTAAGAAATTTAGTTATTTTTCCAAACTGTACTGCTTTGGGCCTGCAGACTACAGGGCAAGAGCAGCTGTAGGCAGAAGCAGCCACATCTGAATAAAAAAGATGCTTAACACAGTATATTTTCACTGCCAGGAAATAACAAAGAAGTATTCTTGCCTGTTTAGTGGGTATTAAATCATGGATAGAAAGTCAACTGCTTATCTGGAGCTGGCATAGATTTCCAATAACTTGCTTTTCCTCAAGCACAAACATACAACAACACTTGAGGAAAACCACAGAGTGAATCTTTTATAATCCAAAAATAATCTTTTTAGATTTCCATGAGAAAACAGCACTTATTTATTCATTTATTTTTCTCTCACCTTGCAATTAAGTCAAGTGCTGACACAGATTACTGGGTAATTTATGCCCCAAACTATTCAACAGAGATGATGCCTCCTAGTATTGTGGACATACAAAATAAAACCTTTATGACTTTTAATAGCAAACCCAATATACAGAATTCCTGAACAGCCACATACAGGTGGTGTATAGGTAATAGGTGGTGCATGTAATAGGTGGTCACACTAATCACTGTTTTGCTGCACAGCTGTGCTCTCCGATCTAATCTGTGTTTATAGTTAAGGACATATCCTGTTCGTGTACTCTGCAGGATGATGGTGTCTGTGCCTGTGTGGCTCTGACAGGCTGATCTACAGCCTCCATTACCTTGGTGTTTGGGGTGTTGCTGCCCTACCCTAGAGAGTTTGGCTTAGTTTTAACAGATGTCCACATGGCTTGACAGGCAACCTGACAATGTTCCATCCATCCCCACCCTGCAGGTTCTTACATCCTGCAGAAAGCTCCCTGACACTGTGTGAGGCATCCTCTTGCACGGCACTTACTCCACAAGGCCTTTACCACTGTAAAAGTGCTGTCCCTAACTCACACATAGGGCACAATTCCTCAGCATGCAGGCAGCCCTTCACGAACAGCTGTGCCCACTAGTGCTCGCAGGCACTGACCTGAATTTTACTGAGACAAGCTTTCAACTTGAAAGCTGGGGAAGCATGAGGGAAGCAGAAGCCTGCAGAGAGGACCACACATTCCCTACTTGCTGTCTTCCTATTTGAGGGCATTGTCCTGTCCTGTACATAGAAGGACTGTATGGCCAGCAGCTGGCCCCCAGCAGTGTCTCCATTGTCACTGAGCTTTGTTCAGTTGCATCATGTGTACTGATTTCAGACACCAGGTGACGGCCAATGGGCCACTAACTTCTCCATGTAACACCACGTGCATGGCTCTGGGATAGCAGCTCTCAGGAAGCAACAAGCATGGGCTGTCCCACAAAAGAAGGAAGCCAGGAGCTGAGGGCAATAGCAAGGCAGGCAGGGCAATGATCCCACCCAGAAGGGCACAGTCCCACAGTACCTGAGCAGGTGCCCTGCTGGGGATCAGGGTGAGGCAGCACTCAGAGTTACAGTGGTCTGTAGGGGGGAAGTAGGTGTGAGGTCAAGTCAGCAAATTAACCCAGTGGTTCAGGATCAGCAAGGCACATGGACAGGCACAGGCAGACCTAAGACAAGTCTAAAGGATGGAAGCCTGAGCTTCAATGCAGCTCCCAAACAAAGAACAGGAGGGCCCCATTAGGCTTCCCATAGCTCCTCCTCACACAGCTCTGTCCCCAGCACCTTGATCCAAGGCTACACTGCACCGTATCAGAGCTGCAATGGAGGATGGGCAACCAAGCCGCAGGGAGCAGGGAAGAGGCTGCAGAGCCTCTTGGTGCACTCAAAACCCTGACAACAACATGCTTATTTCCAGATTTTCATCCAGTCCAGAAGGTATCAGTCTCTTAAAAGTAATCTTGTTAGAGACAAGGCACAGCTGTTCAGGGCTGGGATGTTTACTGCAGCCCAGTAAAGTCTGCAAAGCCATATGCTGTTTGATCCTCTGCTCCCTGGCTATTTACCAAGTCAGTGTCCAGAGGGGCAATAGGTTGAGCTCTGCCAGAACAGCTGACAAACACCAGCCCTTCTGCTGGCCCACGAGGGGCCCTGAAAGCATCATAATTATATGGAATTACATTCTGCAGTACTTACTGATTCATCATACCCTAGTGATCATTGCAGTGGTTCATCTGCACTTTGAGGTCTGAACTGCTGAGATTTTGATAGGCAGCCATACACAGAGCCAACAACAGCATCACTGTGCCATATATAAATGCCCCAATCCTGACAGCCCCAGTGCCTCGCTGAGTGTGATGCTTTTTGACTGACATAATGCCTGCGTGAACTATACCTTTAAGATGCCTGACATACACTTAGTGATTTGCAGGAGAAAGTGGGGAGTGTGGTCAAACTGAAGTGTTCCAGAAGAGGATAGTCAGGTGGCAAAATCAATTAGAGCAGCCTGACAAAAATGTTAGCCTTAACCTTTAGTGGAAATTATCTCTCCTTGCAACACCACCTTAACTACAGTCTGTGGCTATAGGTGGTGGCATTATGTCCAAGACTTCATAATCCTTTCCCACTTCCATGAAGGATGTGTACTTGCTGTTTGTCTTTCCTCCATCCCACTCCTTTCCAAGACTCTCTCCTTCCTCCCCCTCATTAAGAAAATCTTTACTTCTGTAAATTTCCCTTCTTCTCTTTAGTCTGTGAAAAGTCCATCTCTTCTCCAGCTGCCATATAAGAAAGACTGAGTGCTGAGTACTGTCCTTCAGATAAAACATACACAATATTTTAGCTGACATGCAACAATACATGTAGGAAAGCTAATCCTTCTGACTGCAGTCATATCAGTTCAGCACCCAGTCCATCACAGGACATGGAGAGGTAACCACTTTTGTTGAAACTCCAGCACACTCCTAGAAATAGAGTGACCAGAAGGAAAGGCCCTTTACATTCATTGCCCAGTAACTTTCAGCTACAGATCCAGGATAAGCAGATATCCATCTGCTTTCATGTTCAGTAAGCAGACCCGTTCCCTTCAGATAATGAAATGAAGAAAGCTTATTCTGTGGGAGACACAATAAAAATTGAGACCAAAACAGCCTTTTCTGCTGCTGTGGGGACCTCCTATTGGACCTGGTGTTCAGGGTCTTCACCCTAATGTTGTTGCTTTCAGCACATCAGGTTGGGTAGAATGATGCCATAACTCAGGAATGTTACAGGTTTCTGCTCTTGCCTGTTTCTGGAAAGTGTGGTCAAAAGTTTCAGCTCCCCAGTTTTGTGAGCTTACTGCTAAGCAAGAGGATTGAGCCTGGAACTGGCAGGAGATGAAGGGAGCAAGGATGAATCAATCCAATGAATCAAGAAACCTGCAGAGCTGCTCCAAAAACTGGATGTTGCTATTTTGCTGTGTGCTAGTTCTGTCTGTTAGAGCTGTCTCACCAGAGGTGCTTGAGTAGACCAATCTTTTCAGGTATTTAAATTACAGAACATTGTGAAATAACCTCTTTGGCATAGATTAAGTTGTTCCAGGGCACATGGGCAGCAGTAAAACAGAGCTGCATTTTAGGCAGTTTGGACAGAAGAAGTCCATGTGAATTTTGTGGACAGTGATGCACTGATTTATCTGGAGCAACAAGCATTTTCCAGAGAAAGCTCTGAAGGCACAGAGCCCCTGACAGGAGTGCAGGGGTTTAGGTCAGTCCCTGTACAGCCTCTGTTGGTGCTCATTACCTTCAGCAATGTCATTTATTCTAAAGGTGATCAATACAGAGAATGAGCTCTAAGAATATTTTATCACAAACAGTTGGTACAGAGGGTTTCTGACTGCCTGGCAGGCACTGCATCACCTCTGTTTTGCAGTGGAACTAATTGCTCACCTCGGTGCAGCACAGCCAACAGCAGCTACACACTACAAAGCTCAGGCAGTGCCCTCTGTGAGCAGAGGAACACCCACTAATGGGGACCTCTCCTGCACAAAAGGAGGCACATGTGAATACATACACACACATCTCAGCTTGCATATAATGAATTTATTAGAGCAGATGCCTGCAGACCTTTAAGAAGGACAACACCTGCATTTCCTTTGTAATAGATGGCATTTAGTGCCATGAGGTGCAACAGCTAGCCCTATGCCAGCATAAACTGCTGATATAATTGCCTGCTGATTTTAATGAAGATTTAAGTAAGCAAAACCTTGTCTTAAACTAACATGAGGCAATGCATAAAGTCTGTAATTCTCATTATCTTCTCCTAGGTCATACTCCATCCCTTACTAATTGGTTCTATGGGCATCCCATTTTGAGTTGCAATGTTTACAACCTTTTCTTGATAATCTAATGTGCTGACAGGTCAGACTCCAAATGCAAGGTGTTTTTATTCCCATTTCTTTTGCACAGTAAGTTCTGAACTGAAGCCACACTTATCTGCTAGTGCTTTTCCATGTCAGTGGCTGCTACTGTTGCAACACAGGTGTGGCTTGGCCACTGACAATTCAGTGTGACTCTTCTGCTTTACGGAATGCCTCATCACTAATTCAAGAGTTTCTTTGGTACATGTTGTGGTGTGTTGCAATATCCTGTTTTACCTTCTCCCTTCCCCCTCGCCCCTCGCTGAGTGTGCCCTGTCAATCAGGCTAACATACCAGCAAGGCGTCGTGTGATAGGTGACCCTAGTACCTGGAGACCCTGCCCCTTCACCTGGTTGGTGACTCACCTGTCCCCTCCCCTTCCCCTGTCCTGAGCTTAAAATGTGAATGAGACCATGTGGCCCTCTTCTGTTATCAGCAGTAGCCCAGTGCAGACATATCTGTGCTCATGGAATAAACGTCTGGCTACCTTCTAGCAGAATCCGCTCCCTTCTTTTCTTCACCATCGCCAGAAGCTCTCCCCTGAGGAGAACGGAGTCCTGTCTTGTGCCCCGCTGCACTCTGCCGCCAGCCAAGGTATCTTTGAGGTATAACACCGCAGAGCTGCCTGTGGCCCAGCAGCGAAGGTCAGAACTGGCCTAGGCACCATCTAACTGGTTATATTGGGATACATATTCCAATAGGTACACACATACAGTAGGTCTGATTCAAGGCTCTTGGGTTAGTTAGTTCTCCTTGACATTATTCCTTTTGCAGCTCATGTTCACCTGGAGCCTTGACATGACATGGGACTGCCCAACCTCTGATAATCCACTTTCCCAATTAATAATGCTCCCTCTGCTAATTTTTTTGTTGATATTTAATGACCACCACAAGGATTAACACTTTCCTATGGCTATATTCATTATTTTGACATTTTGCTGGCAGAAGTCACATGTTGGTCTTCCATTTTTAGCTGCCTTTTTTTTTTTAAGATTTTATTTTAGGTTTATGTTAAGGCTCATGATGAGGAAAGCTTCAATGATATGTGTAGCATATTCAGTTGAACTTGAATAATACAGGTTTTGTTTCCTTCATCTGTGTCAAGCTTTTAATAATTATCAGCTTAAAAATATATGTGCCTTCTTAAAATCAGCAGCCACACAGGACACAATACCTACTTATGACAAAATCTTTGCCCTAGAGTATATAATCTATAGACACAAAAGAAAATATCATAAATGAGCAGCAAAGAGTGTTGTGTGCAGAAATCCTGAGTGATTTGTACTCAGTATAGCAAAGAGAGGTTTCCAGGTGGATCAAATAATGAAACAAAAACAACAAAAAAATCAACAAAAGCAAAATTGTAAGCTTTGACTTGAAGATGCTGCATAAAAACTGAAACATCTTAAGGATGATAATAACTCATGAAGAAAAGTCCACCTTTAATAGACAAACACAGCAGATACACAAGTTCCAAAACCTCAGTGCTGAAAAAAACCACTCAGCATTGACAGGTTACAGAAGTAGCTGGACCTGACGCACTACTGCAAATGGTCAGTTTTCTGCAGAGCAGCTGACCTCACCTGCAGGCAGAAACCCTGAGCACCAAGGCCTTGACAAGCATTTTCTTAACTCCTGATCTGCTCACGTTCACCTTCTGGATATTTCTCTGGATGCTGGGAACACAGAGTAAACAGGACAGTGCTCCCACCTCGCCCGTCACTGGCACCTGAGGGCACTGGTAACAGCAATAATGAAATAGTGCTATTCTGTTAAAGTATAATTCCCTTTAAAAAGGCCGATAACCCCAAAACGTTCATATCGGTGCCCAGCATTTTAGGGCAAATCATTAAAGAAAAAGCCGCAAACAACAAACCACCAAATATAAAAGAAACACAGGAACAGTCTTTTAAAAAGAATCATTAATGTTGGGAAAGACTAACAATAAGCCCAACCATTCATTAATGAGCACTGCCAACTCTACTACTAAACCATGTCCCTAAGGAGCACATTGCGGCTTCTCTGAACGCTTGCAGGGACAGTGATTCCACCACTTCCCTGGGCAGCCTGTTCCAACGCTTCACTCTTTCTGTGAAGAAGTTTTTCCTGATATCCCATCTAAACCTCCTGCGGCACAAACTTGAGGCCATTTGTTATTTGGTAGAAGAGGCCGAGCCCCACTTGGCCATGAGCTCCTTTCAGGAAGGTGTCAAGAGCGGGAAGGCCCCCCCGAGCCTTCTGTTCTGCAGGCTGAACATCCCCAGCTCCCACAGCTGCTCCTCATGCGATGTGCGCTCCAGACCACTCTAAAAATCACAGAATCACAGAATTTCTAGGTTGGAAGAGACCTTTAAGATCATCAAGTCCAACTCATGTTCTAATACCTCAACTAGGTCATGGCACGAAGCACCACATCCAGTCTTTTTTTAAACACATTGAGGGATGGTGACTCCATCACCTCCCTGGGTAGATGATTCCAGTATTTGACCACTTTTTCTGTAAAAAACTTCCTCCTTAATTCTAGCCTGCATCTCCCTGGGCACAGCTTGAGACTGTGTCCTCTTGTTCTAGCTGTTGTTGCCCGGAGAAAGAGACCGACCCCCAGCTCAATCCCTCCTCACCCGCAACTCGCCTTTTGAGGAGAGCCTTTCCCAGATCAACGTTACTGTCAATAATACTATTCACAGACGAAACGCATTTAAACAAACCCTTCCCCGACACTACACGGCGGCAGGCCCGATGCCGCCGCTGCCCTCACTCCTTCCCTTCCCCGCCATGGCGGCAGCAGCTTCAGGCAGCCGCCGGTCGCGGGCTTTTTTCGTCTATGCCTGCGCCGCCTCCGCCCCTTCCTTCCCTCCGCTCCTTCCCTTCCCCCCTTCCCTCCCTCCCCCTGGCCGGCCCAAGCGCCCGGAGAGGCCCGCGGGGCGGGGGAACGAGCGGGCCCCGCGTCCCTTCTCCCCGTCCGAGTGAGTGCCGGGGGTCTCCGCAGCGCCCGCTGGCCCCGAGTGCTGCGGGCGAGCGGCGGGGGAGGCGCCATGGCCGACCGAGCGCGGGCGGCGCTCTCCGAGTCGGGCTGGTAAGTGGGGCCGAGCTCGGCCGCGCCGCCGCCTCCGCCTCCGGGGGTGACTCCGGGCGGCGGGGCGGGCTGGGCAGTGCCCCGTGTTCGAGGCGTGCGGTGCTGGGGGGCGTCCCCACCCCAGCTCCGCTCGGAGCCCGTCGGTGGCGGGCAGGGGGCTGCGCTGCCCCCGGTGCGCTCGGGGCCTGGCGCCGGCCCGTCCCGGAGCAGAACTCCCGGCCCGTCCTGCCGGCCCTGCAGGGAAGGGCTGGCGCCCCTATACCGGGGCCACCCCGAGGTCCCTCGGGATCGGCGGCGGCCTCTCCGCCTGCCCCAGGACCGGCCTCGCCCGGAGGCCTGGCCTGCCCGTGGTGCTGGGGCTGGTGGTGGCACGGTGCGCCCCTTCGGTAAGGGAGGCAAGATGAAAAAGTGGAGTTATGGCGGGGTAAATGAACCACACATGAGGCTTGAACTCGGGTACTTGTGTTTTCTACGGAGTCCCAGTCGTTGGGCACACAATGTCCATTTTGGAACAGCGTGTTTCATCGAGTTGTGCTTTTCAAATACCTGCTACAAATACTTATTTGCTAGCCTAGAGATGAGCTTGCGTTGTAGGAAGTTTTTGTTTTTGTTTGGGGCTTTTTCGTTTGTTTGTTTGTTTAGTTGAAGTGATTCACTTATTAGTCAATGCTGACTTTTCTCCATAACTACTTGGAAAGTCTTTCACCAAACCTTTAGTGCTACCTGCTAAAGCACAAAGCAACTTACACAAAGTTATTTCCAGTAGTGTGTTGGGGATATTTCTGTTTTATTGTTTACATTAGTGGTTGGCCTGGATTGTGGTTCCAAGATGGAAAAGGTTAAAGTGAGTATCCTGTGATTTAGAATAGAACAGGATAATTTACTTAGGAGGCACCTGTGACAATCATCTAGTCAAATCGCTTGATGACTTCAGGGCTGACCAAATCTTGGTATGTTATTAAGGGCACAGGCCAAATACCTCTTAAACATTTGACTGGCTTGGGACATTGACTGCCACCATAGGAAACCTCTTCCAGTGTTTGACCATGCCCTCAGTAAAGGAATATCCAGTTTGAACCCTCCTTGACACAGCTATGAGCCATCCCTGTTCATCCTATCACTGGATCCAGGCACAAAAGACCAGCACCTCCCTCTCCACTTCCCCCGCTCAGGAGGCTGTAGGACAGCAGTGAGGTTTGCCCTTCAGCCTCCTGTTCTCCAGTGGAGACAAGCCAGGGTCTTCAGCTGCTCCTCACAAGACATGCCAGCAGCTTGATTGCCCTCATCCATATTTAAGGACCTTCACATAGTTTTCCAGTTGTGTGCACAGTAGTCCAGGTAAGGCCGCACCAGTGCTGAATATAGTGGGACAATCACCTCCTTTAACCCCCGGAGATGCTGTGTTTGTTGGACCAGCTTTTGCTACTTTCTGGTAATAGTAACCAAACCGAGTAATTAGGTGTCCTTTGGTATGCTTCAGGATAAGTGTATCAAGATCCAGAAATATTGTTCAAAGTGGTTCTGGGGTGCACGATCCTGTGGCTCCTGGCTGTTGCTGAATTGAAATAATCATAACTTTTTCTGCTACTTTTTATAACATTAGCTAGTTTAATGGGAATTTTGGACTGTGACTTGAAACTTGCCCAAATCCTTTCCTGTACTTAGACCTCTCCAAAAGTGCAAAAGTTTTCCATAAAAGTAATTTTATTTTCTTAGTTTGCTTTTCTTGCTTTCCAATGCCTATTCAATTTTTTTTCACAGTTTTCAGCTCTTGAGTTGTTTTACTGCCTTTTCAGCTGAACGAGTGCCATTGGTGAATGGTTTTCAGGTTTTTGGCAGCACAAATATGAGGTGCCTCTGAAACAGTCTGTCCCTCTGCAGTGCTTGCTGCCCTCCTCGGGGGTACAGACTCTTGAATGGCTCTCAACAGTTGTTACTCTTGCAGTTCTGTAGGGTGGGAGCCAGAGGCTGGAAGCTGAAGGGGCAAGTAATGGGCTCGTTATCAGGTCCGCTGGAATTATGCCCTGACCTAGTTGCATTGGGAAGGGCAGTATAAAGGAGAGGGGAATTCACACATGTACTTTTGAGGAATTTGAGGTGGAAAAAGAAATAACAATTTAGGAATCTTGCTTAGCTGTATTCATGCACTTCAGAAAAGAGTAGTAACCTGAACATCCGTCCTTCTAATTGCTTTGCTGTTGCTCTTTCTTAGGATTTTTCTCATAATATTAAATCTTAGAGTTATTTAACACATCTGTGAGTGAGCCTTCAGTGGTGTTTAATGTAGTATTATGTGTTGGACTACACTGGTGATTAAATAATGTTTTGTACCAAATTGGTGGTTACTGTTGCTGTCACCTGATGTCAGAATAAGTTTTCTAGTACAAAAGCAAAACTGGCTTTATGTGTTAAAATCTGGTCCCACTTAAACTGCAGAAGCACTGCATGGCACGTCAAGTAAAAAAAAAGTTGTTCTTGCTTAGCTTAAGATTTGCTAGCTTGTAAAATACTGCCTGTACTGACTGGATTTTACAGTAAGTTTCTTAAACCCTACAAGGTTAGAGAGTTAAGGTAGGCACTTGTTTACGTCAGTTTCTGCAACTAGTGTTTACCTTTTGTGATTCTGAATTAAAAATAAAGTTATTTTTCAAGTAGAACAATAATAAAGTGTAGTTAATACTGAACAGTAATTATATATTTATTCCCCTCCCTCAACCAGGTATTGCCAGAATAATCTGTTATAAAATTGTCTCTGAATTAGTAATGTTTACCTTCAGTCTATTAATTACATTTTTGTCAGCTTCTGAAAGGTAAAGTAGCCCTACCTCGTAAACGTAACAGTGGTAGGTAAAGTTGGGAGACTTTTTTTTCTTTTTTTTGGTGACGGTGGTGTTTTATGAAAATGAATAAAAGGCCCCTGTAGTTTGTGTGCAGAATTGTAGTTTTTCTGAAGACAGATCCCTGCAGCTCTCATTGGAAGTCTGAATTTTTTGGTCCTAGTTCTTTTTGTTATGCACTGAACTGTTCCTTGGAATGAGATATTGGCTCCTGCTAGGGGAGAGATAAGGTGTTTGTATTATGTGTCGGTGAAAAAGATATTCTGTCTTGGAACAGAAGTTCTGTATTAACTTTTTATTTAATTATCAAACATGAGGAAGGTCAAGTGGCAGAATTACCCTTTTGTATTGTTATAGTTACATTAATGAATTTCAGAACTAGTTTTCCAGTGTTCTTATTAAAATATGGGCTTTAATGGAGCTTGAAGTAGTGAATCCAGTTTTATTACCAGAAGTGAAGTCCAGAAGAACTGCTGAATACAGCCCCTTATGTAAACAATGAGTTGTAAGTCACTTCTTACTGCCTTGCAACATAATTTTTTGTGGCGTATTTTTTTGGTTGGTTTGTTTGTTTGTTTAAATTTCCTGGGTGGCATTTCACAAGTGAATATGAAAAGCCAAGACCTCTACAGCATTCCTAGATCTTTGCAGAACTTGGGAATTTATTACATAGAAATGCCAACATATTGTCAAAAATGAAAAATATGCCATGGCCTACAGCAGGTTTGGCCTGTGGTTCACAGATCTCGGGGCTGGTGATTGATCTCTGTAGGAAAGCAAGAGGTGCAAACTGGATAAGTAAAGATTTTTTTAATACAGCTAAATGTACTTGTGAGTTCTTTGGCAACTAGTGGAGATTTTTTTTTTTACTGCAGTGTGATGCTCTAGAAATTAGTGACTCTATGGCAAAAAATACTATCTTGTAAAGCATGATGTATTTTGAAGATTATGTAAACAAAGCTGTGACTATGAAAAGTTACTCCAGAGATGAAGGGGAAATGGAACTGTACTAGTTGTTTGGAAAACAAAAGAATACTGCTTAACAGTCCCTGAGAAAACCTTTATATTAATGTCATTGTGGTTGTATATTCTTTGTAAGTGAAAAATATCAAGTTGATGTGCAACAGACTTTTAAACTGAGTTTTTGGTATTTCAGCAAGTGGGTGATGTGCTGCATACTGGGTTTAAGATTGGTTTGTTCACATGTGTCCTCTTGTAGGATTAATCAGCTGATATGATCCAAACTCTAAAGCAAAAGTAGGTGTATGCCTGGAAACACAAGGAAGTTCTCAAAGGGAGAATCTAACACCACTTTCTAAGAGCACAGCAGGCATTTGGCAGTCAGTTCCAGAATTCTGCAAGATGATCTGCTTTTCCCTCATGTTTTTTTGCTATTCCAATAAAGCGTTTTTGGAAATCACAGCTGAAATTGGTTCCTGCATATTGAGCAAGCTCAGGCAGGAGACAAGATTTTCCTTAGACACAAGCATAACACACATCTTGTGTTTCACAGGAGAGATGCATCTGTTTTGAGATTCTTGAGACTTCTTTTGTGATAGCAAAATCTTGTGAAGTTTGGTTGGTACTGTAAAATCTCAAAATGCCAGTACAAACAAAATGCTATGTCATTGCATTTTTTATTTGTTCATGTGTATCCCTTACTGGGTGATCTGATCAGTTGGCATTCCTGCTGGGTCACCAGTAGTGGGTAGTTAGAACCTGAATTGTTCATTTCATTTTCACTCTGGAGGAGTGCAAAAGGTCCAGCATTTTGCATTCTGTTAAGGGAAACAACCCCTAGAAACTAATTCAGATGCTATTTTCCCCCTTCTTTTTAAAGAAGATGCCAGGTGTTTGAAAAATAACTCTTACTAGCTGGAATTGTTACAAATATAATAAAGAAATTTAGGGCTATAATTAAAAGTTGAAAAAAAAGATGGGTAAAATAAGGAGATGGAAAGAGGTAGGGGACTAACGTTAGGAACACTGCTGTTTGCAGAAGAGAGAACTGAAGGGAATGAACTTGGTGAGGTTTATATAATCTGCAGGCAGGACATAAAATTAAAGTAGATCTCTTACTCACCAAATCCTACACAGTTATTGCTCACTGAATGCTGCAACGCTAGAATTGGCAAGCACTTACTGAAGTCAGTAGCAGATTGGTTTAAAAGTAGGTGAAATTTTTGACTAAGGACCTCAACCAAAGCTTATTTGCTGAAGACAAGTGATTATCCTGTGGGTTAGTATGGTTGGTTAAAAGATGAGAAACAAGGTAGATAAATGATTGCTTCATGTTGGAACAATGTTAGCAGTAGGTTTCTGCTAGGATTAAGGGGTTCATTATATTAAAAAATATTCTTAAGGAGTGACAGTACTGTGGCACTGTAGCAGTTTGTTGGTCTTTGGGGATTGGTAAAATACGAACTTATCAAGTACTTGCAGCAAACTCTTCCAAAGCCATTGCCCAGTTCTTTCACATGCAAGTGTAGTTCAGTTCTGGTGAATGCCAAATGATGCTCATACAGAGGAATATAATGCAAACCTGTCTACAGAGTGATAAGCTCTAAATTTGCTCCTGTTACATATGTACATGCATGAGAAGGGCAGTGGTCAGACAGCTATTGGGAATTGTTCACACAGAATTAAATCATTGTTAGGCCATTATGTTCATTGGTGGTGTGTGGAAATCATTAACAGTGTGCATTAATATGATCATCCCAGCACAGCAAGGGTTTAATAGATACTGAAAAAGTGGATAAGAGATGTGGAAGATACTCTGTGCTGAGAAACAGAACAATGGGGGAAGAGATGATAGAGATCTATAAAATCCATAGATCATAAAGAAATGATGAGTAGAATGCAAGAGTAGCTGCTTTTCTTAGGACAAGAATTAGGCCACGTGGTGAATTAAACTTGCTACCTGATGAAAATTAGAGTAGCTTGTCAAGTAATGTGTAATTAAATTGTGGAACTTATTTGCCACATGATATAGTGGAGCAGAAAAAGTGAGTGAGTTAAATTGTAATTAGGCAAAGCCAGGTAGGAATAGTTGCACTGAATACTGAACTCTACAGTGAAGTTGGACTACCAGCTGTAAGATGGCTGATAGCCAGGAATTACTGTGGACACTTTATGTCTAGGTATTTGCTGTGGTTTGCATTCTTGACCTGGATCATCTGTCTCTGGCCAACCTTGACAAAAATGGAACCATGTTAGACAGCCCAGACTGCGTAAGTTAAAACACCATTTATGTTCTTATTTTTATATTGTTAGGTAAAGGGTCCTCACACCATAGTTCTGAAGAAAAGGATTTTCTCCTCTTGATTGGAGAAGAGGGAAGAGGGAGTGAGGATTTGGAGAGAAATGAACTGAACTGTGGAAAACAGAGCAAAAAGGCAAAGCAAGTGTGACAGTCCCCTATGTACTCCATCTCAGCTGTGACTTCCACTGCCTTGCTGTAACTCACCCTTCTGGTTTTCATCAGTTGCTGGGAGAGATTCTCCCCTCATCTTTTTATGTGAGATCTTGAATCGATTTATGCACTGTCTTGGGGAACACAGACTTCACCTGCTGGTTTCTCTGCTAGGAAGCTAAAGCACTAATATAAGATGTTCTTGATTTATAGAATTGTTGCAACTTGGAATGAAGTTGTTGCTACTGTGAGAAAAAAAAAAAGGAAAGAAAAAAGCTTACTCCACTTGGAACAGATCTAAAGTTAAAGACCTTTAGATTGCTGCAGTTCTCTTTTTAACGCCTGCCTTTTCAGTGTCCTGACTTTTCTTGGTAGAGTGTCTCACATTGATTCTTTCCAATCAATGCGTTCCTTGGAAGTGTGTAGGCTTCCCATAGCTAGTCTCCTTTTCAGAGTTCTTGGAATTTGAATGTATTGAGTCTTGTTTCAGAAGTAATTTACTTAGCATTGTAATTCTTAGGCTTAGCCTTCTTGATGGGATGCAAATACTTTGTTAGGGCAAGTGTTACTTAAAGGGCTTGATTCAGTGACATTCTAGTTTCCTTCTTTCTACGTCTTTTTGTGCTGGTGCTCTCTGAAGAGCTCATATTAAAGACTGTACATTACCTCCTGTCCACTGAGTTCCATAATACTTTCTATAAATTTTTCTGTTGTTAAACTAGTTTATATCATATCATCACACAAGCAAGGTGATGGGATGGAGCTTGTTAGGCAATTGAGATTTATTGTTCTGGTTTGATTTACCTTTTGCCTCAGAGAAATTTTGTTTTTCAGTGTAGCGTTAATGGGATTTTGGTAGGGATTTGAGGAAAGGATAGAATTAGCAGCATGCTTGATTATTATTTGCCTTTCCAGCAAACCCAAATGAACTTCCCAAAGAAAGGGTGAATTAATAAAAGCAGCAGTGTGTTTAAGAAATCTAAAGTTTTCTGAAAGTCAGTATCTTACCATTTGAGCAAAAGTAGGTTCTTTTAAACTTATATTTCATGGTAATTTAAATTATTAGTCAGAATGTCAGTGTTATCTAGAATGTGGAAATTTGAGGCATTTGGAGTGGATGTTGCATATAGATGAACGGGATATCAGGAGAAAGACCTTTGCAAAGTCTTTGTGTTCTGAAATCATGTTATAAGACTCTTGAAACAGATTTTTTTTTAATCTCTTCCATTTCTGTGTGCTCACACTCTCCAGACAGTGAGTACTTGAGCAGCAAGCTGGTGGGAAAGTAGCTGGTGATCTTGGAGTAAGGTACTGTTATTGTTCATACTGATAACAGTGATATTCGTTAGTATTTTCTGTGTATATTTTGTGCGTTACTGCTGGCTAGAATACAGCTTTATATAAATAATACACGGAGGAGTACATAGGAGTAGGAAGCTGTCCTGAAGTTAGAGAGAATTAGAGAATTTAGTTAGAGAGAATTACACTTGGAAACATTAGATATTAAATATCCTGTACATCAGTTATTTTTTGCTGTGATTGTCATAGCAATAGGATTAAAATAAATTTAAGGCTTGATTCTCCAATCTATGCATATTGTTCATACTTTCAGGAATAGTACATTTTCTACTTCTTTGGAGCAAAAGGAGCATATTTAATTCCAGTAAGAGTCTTTCTAATAGAGCTGACAGGAAGAAGGAAAGGCTCTCCAGGGGATGAATAGTATGTGCATGTTTCTAATCACTTTTTATGTTCTTAATGTAATGCATAGTCATGAGGTGTCAGATTTTAGGAGGACTGGACAGCTCTAGGACTGATGTACAACCTTGGAGCTTCTTTGCACATTTAAGGAAAAAGAAAGTGGTTTAAATAATCTTTGTACCACTGGTAAGTAATTGAAGCATGATGGGTGTTCTTGTATTGGCATCATTTTGAACCCCTGACTTTGGAAAATGTAGCCTAGGTTTTGGAAATGACAGTGATGCCATTAACTGACAGCAAATGAAGACTTACTGGGAAACAGAGTGCTGAACTCGCTGCTTTGGGAGGGAGTGCTGTCTGGGGGCAGTGGGCAAGACTGGCTTCTTCTTTCTTCTTGTTTATCTCCTAGTGCTCCAGGAGTAGCTAGAGCTTCTAGTGCTGTGTCATATCCAAAAAAAAGCTGTTGAAGAAAGCCAGAGGAGAAAAAGCCATGTGTGTTAAGACAGCTTCAAGATACTCTCTGTGGCATGGCAGCTGTGTCTTTGGCACAGCCCCAGCCTTAGTATATTTGTGTTCAACTTAGCACTTCAGGGTGGCTGCCAGCATTTTCTTGGGAAAATGTGAGTGAGAAAGTGTTCACAGCTTGTATTTGAGAAGAAAAGAAAAACAGAATTTTAAGAATTTTGTTACATGAGCAAAGTAAGCCCTCCACAGTGTTGTGACTTTTGTATGCCAAATTACTGTGGCCTGTTGGCCTGCATGGAGTAGCAAATCTTCTCAAGGAGCAGAAACTTGCAAGAGCTCTTGTCCAGCAGTTTCTGACTGCAGGGGCTGTTTCTAGCATCTGCTGTTTACAGCAGTGCTGCTTGCTGGAAGCTTATCTTATCAAAGTTTGGAGTTAGTGAGGTTATCTTGGGCATATCTGTGTGTTACCTGGAAAAGTTTGACATTTTTGCATCACAGCTATTACTGCTAGATAACAGTATGCCTGTGTTATCACTAAATCTCTTCTATTAAGTAGCTGTTAGAGACTCATGTTCACTTGTTTTTTTCAGTCTGCTGAAGTTTCACTGTGTTATATTCTTCTGCTGTTGTAAAATACAATGTGTGATCTTAGTGTTTCAATACTTACAGATGTAAATTGGGATACAGCATTAAATCGCAGGCTAGAAGTGTGCATTATCCACTACCCTTATGAAAGGCATTAATAATGTTATTCTCCTATTTAATGAGGATATGAAATCACTTAGCTCTGATATTGATGGCAGTCTACTGAATAGGTAAAATACATCTTTCACCAGGTGGATCATCTTGTTTCATGGTCTTGCTTGTTAGGATGATAGAAATGGAAATTACCATTTATTATGGAAGCACATTTTCACTTCTTTTGCTTGATGTAGCTGTAATTTCTATTAGGTTCATTGTACAGTGGGAGTGCCAGAGACTTTAAAAGGCATCAGGGCAGTTAAGTTTTCTCAGAGTTTCCAAGTAATACCTTTTTTTTACTTTTGTAACTGTGATACTGTGTCCAAGACAGTTTTAAATACAAAGCAGAGGTGAACTTTAAGCTACTTTTTAGAATTGAAATGCTAATGACCATTACATTTTTCCTCTTAGCACACTTTCTGTTATACAGCTGAAAGTACTAGCAAGTGTGAAGTTTTCGATTTAACTGTTAGTTGGAGAAGAGCGTGAGGGGGGGAAAATATCAGTGAAGGAGCTGAAGAGAAGGTAGGTGATTTTCAGGGGTCTGGTTTTGACTGTGCAGAGTAGTGATTTCTGAATGAGGCACACTTTGTATTGAAGTCATGAGCTGCTAAGGAATGAGGAGAGCATCCTTATTGAAAAATATGATGCATCAAGCTGCTTTTCATTGAAAACAGAATGTGTAATGAGGACAGTCATGATTCTTGGTTTTAAAACTTATTTAAAGTTGTGTTCTTAAGTTCAGATGTTAGGTACGATACACAGTCGTGTAATACACAGGTAGGTTTTGATAGATGAGAGAATTGCAGTTCAGCTAGTGTAAGAAACAGCCTGGAATTCTGCCTTTTGGCAAATACTTGCCAAATACCTCTGCAACTTTTCACTTGAGTGCTATCTACAATTTTTGTTAAGAAATAACATCAGATTGGTTTGTAACTATGAAAATCAGAGTAAGGAAGTGGAGGCATCATTGCTTATACTTAATATTTGAAGATAAACAGGTTTGGGTTTGTTTAATAGTTAAATAATTCTTGAATGTGTAGCATAAAATGATTTCAATCAATTTTTGTGTCATTAAATAGTAGTAGCTGTTTGTAGTAATCTCTTTGTTAATGGCCAAAGAAATCTCTCATTCTGAGTTTGGTCTGAAAAATTTCTGGCATATGTTTCAGAATTTAATTTTGAAGAATTGTCTAAAATAGAGATAATTGGTATGGAATAAGCAAATGAAGAAAGAAGAACTTGAAGTTTTTTTTTATGCTTAAGTTTTGTAAATCCACTGAATTCAGCCTTGATCAAATAACTCTTGCACAAATTTGCAGTTGATGCTCATTTATGATTTTGGACACTTTGGGAAAAAGATTCTTTATTTGTGATTTCTAGATGGAAAAGATTTCATTGGAGAATGCTGCTGACAGTTTACCAGTGTGTGATTTTCTCTGTGTTTGGGAATGGGGAAGAGAAGGAAAGAGAATGTCTTTCTGAACACCACATTAGTCTCTGTTCTGTTTTCTTAATTTATGTTTTAGTTCCTAACTAAACCATGCCACCATATGATCATAACATGATGAAATGGAAAAAGCTTAATTTAGTCTAGAAGAGTAATTGCTGTTATGCTTTAGCTGCGGTCATATTTTCCTCATGCTGTTGTACTAGAGATGAAGTTAGTGCTTTGTAACTGCATATTCTACTTTTAAGTGTCTTGCTGTATTTTTTCTCTGTTCAGAGTAATTACTGTGTGTCAATGTTGTTTGATTCTTATAATGTCATAATTTTTATCTTTTAATAACAGTAATAACTGTCTGTCCCTCTCCTCCCCCCCAAACTTATTGACAGAACAGAGAGCAATTTTCTATCAGATGAGGTTGACTCGGGAAGGAAGGGAAGTGAGAGCTTCAATTAGAAGATCATTCAGAAAAAGCAAGAGAATAAAGAACATATGTTGTTCTCTGGTTACACATCATCTGGCTGGGAGGTTAGATGAATCTTGAATGCTAGAGCCCTTAATTTAATTCCTTTCTTTTCTTGAGCCTGCAATGCCAAAATCCTGAATTGAAAGTATTAATTAAACCAAAGAATATGAAAATAAATTGTAGGGGTGAGCTACTTCAGTACCTGATTTTTGCCTGTTACTTCAAAGAACATTTAGGTAAACAGTATGAAAAGGAATATAATTTGGTGTCTTACCATGGCAGATTTTTTTATCCTTTATTTATAGCAATAGTAGTGAAGGGCAATGCATATTTTCCCTTCTGCAAAGTGGTCTTTAAATTTTTACTAACTTTGAAAAAATGCTTTCTCTATTACAACTCTGTAGGCATAACTATAAACATTGTAATGAAAGAATACAGTTCATTTTTAATGAAAAAATACAGTTAGAAAAAGTATGTTCCTGATAGCACATTTAGACTGCATTTACAGATACTTAACTTGGTTTTGCAGTCGTTTGGATGATCATCTTCGCATTTTTTAGAGACCTCTACTTGGATTTAGGATGAGAATACTATTGATAACATGCTGATGATGTAGTTGTTGCCAAGCAATGTTTATATTGTCAGGGACATTTCAGGTCCTTACTCCACTCTACCTGCTGGTGATCACAAGGAGCTGGGATGGGACACAGCGAGGACAGCTGACCCCAGTTGTGCCAAGGGATTTTCCATAGGATATGGCATGATGGTCAGTGTATGTCCTAGGGGGAATGCTGATCAGGGTCTGCTGCTTGGGAACTGGCCGGGCCTTGGCCTATAAGTGGTGAGCAACTGCACTGTGCTTCACTTATGTATATATTAATTAGTTATAAATATAATTTTTATTATTTTTCTTCCTTTTGTGTGCTATTAATCTATCTTTACTTCAACCCTCAAATTTGACTTTTTTTCCCCCTGCTCTTTTCCCCATTCCACTGTGGATGAAGGAATGAGTGGCTGTGTTGTGTTTAGCTACCTGCTGCTTAAATCACGACATTTCCTTTTTTGGCACCCAGTATGGGACATAAGGGTTTGAAACAGTGGAAGATCTGACTGGAGCATGTTGAAACAAATTTGTTGTAATTGTAGAGTTATAGCATGGCTTGGATTGGAAGGGACCTTAATGATTACCTGCTTCCATCCAACCTCTTACCACGGGCAAGGACACATTCTACTAGACTCTAGATTGTCACTCCAAACCACATCCAGCCTGGCCTTGAACACTTGCAAGGATGAAGCATCCACAGCCTCTCTGCACAGTCTCTCCCAGTGCCTCATCACAGTAAAATATTCTTTCTAATATTTCATCTTCACCTACCCTTGCCTTACAGTATTGATTTGTGTGTAGAGCTGTGTTGTATATTGACAATACTTGCTTTAAATGTCTAGGTGTATATATGTATAAGTGTCTATATGTTGTGTAAGTAACAATTCTGTGCTGCTGATCGCCTCTGGGGGCTGGGCTGAGCTTTTCATTGTGTTGAATTTTGTAGCGCTGGCTCCCGGTAACATTGTGGTTGTGAGGCTGCTGCGGTGCTTGCGCTTCACTGCTGCCATCTCCGAGCTTCGGGAGCCATCTACGGGAAGCGGGAATAATTGCACCGTGCCTGCCCCTTTCCTCCTCACACACTTGTGGCTGCCGAGGACACGCTCCTCCATCTTCCCCCTCTGCTCCAGGCTAACTGCAGTAGCTTTGGAGAAACTTTCAGTATCCTCAGCATATTCAAACCAGCATGTTCCTATTGCTGTGTCTCCTGAATGGGTTTCAGGTCGTTCAGGGTGTAACAACTATTTAAGAATATGACACAGACATTTGCCCCTGGCTTTGGGTAGAAGTGGGTGGTAGTAGGGTCTGTGGGCTGGTACAGCCTGGTACAGTGGTTACCTCTAAATCATGCAGTTTCACCTCAAACATGAGCAGAGGGTGAGTGTTTGATTTTTTGGTGAGCGTGTTGTGTATCTATCTGCTGGATTAAAACACAACACTGATGAACTGCAACTTGGATATCACTTTTGGAATACCACAAAGGTGCAGTAGTATTTTTTTAGGAATACATTAATCTCATTAATACATTAATTTTTAGGATTACATTTTATTAGGAATACATTAATCTCCATTGCTGTAGGGCTTTTCAGATTAATTGTAAACAAGTCTTTGTGTGTCTTCTCTTGCATTGCTAGAGTGCATGCCTTCATGCTGCTTACTTTTGAGTCATATTTTGTAAATCTAGTTTTAAAGGTCTGTAGAAATGGTTATTTTAACATAAAGTAGAATAAAAGTAAACAGGGCACCTCTGCAGGGTTGAAGATACTGCTCTGTATCCAGAATTTTCTGTGCTGAGTTAAAATTGCAGTAATAATGATAGGGATGTGTGCATTTTAAGCATTGATGACTGCAGCTGTAAAAGAAATTACTTTCTGCCTGGCATTTCAGTTTTGATATACTTCATTGTTTCAGTAGTGATCCTCATCTTTCATCCTTTTCTTCTAAGCAGATTGTAGCTTCTTTTTTTGTTTGTGCCAGTTTTGATATGTAGGAGGGAGGGATGTGCCTTGGGTGTCTTGAAAAGCTAAGGTTTTTTTAGAGCTCTTGAATTGATTCTTTAAGAGCAGTACCCATTATAGCAGCTATTCTTGTCGGTCATAAAATTCTGTTTTAAATGTTTTGAATAAAACTGAAGGAAATTTCTTACATCTTGCTTTTTGAGTCAGCAAACACTGGGCATGTTAAACTTTTATTATTTCTGAAATTAATATGAAGTGTCTTGAAGTAGTCCAGGTCTTTGACACTGGTATGGAAGACATGCTTTAATAACAAAATAGCAATTAATAATGTTTCCAAGTTTCATTTTGTAGTTTTGTGGTTCAGTGCTGCTTTTGTGTGGTAATAAAGTAAGATTTTACAGCTTGAATTGAGAAATATTAATAGCCTCTTTCATGAGTACAGTTGATAAGCTAAATAAGGTGATTAAAAATGATCAAATTTATACTTGGTCTACTAAAGATTGAGCCTTTTGTTATTTATATGTAAGAATATTATGTTACATATTCCGGTCTCAATAAGCCAGCTTTTAAGTATTCTTGCTGGGAAAAAATGTAGAAAAGGTTCCTCTGAGAAAGTATTTTTGGGAATTAATTATTATTAAGATGCCAGGTTTTACTTTTTTGCTCAATATATAATTAAAAAAAAAAGTTTACTTGGCCAGATTCTGAAGAGGCAATCCTAGTCCCAGCCCTTGCTCCGAGCAGGACTAACTTAAGCTAGGTCACCTTGCTCAAGGTCTTGTCTAGTTGAGCTTTGAATATCTCAAAGATGGCCTGCTCTATGCTTAGCCACTCTTTGGGAGAGTTTTTCTCTCTGTGTCCATTTGAGATTTCCCAGGTTTCAGCCCATGTTTCTTGCACTTTCTCATTTCACTTCACAGCACTCAGAACTGGCTTTTTCTCCTTAGCCATGTTCAGATGGTGGGCAGGGCAACAACTTCCTCCTCTGGTCTGCTCTTCTTTGGGATGAACAGTGGTGCTCTCAGTGTCTCCTCCTGTGGCCTGCAGCCTCCAAAACACCTCATGAGAATGAGAATGTCTCTGTCTTCAGTTTGGGGATGTTCTCTCATAATGGGGACCTCTGAAACTGGACACAGAGACATTACATAGACATTCTCCCCCATAATTTATGGGGAGAAAAATACTAACATTTTTTGATTTGCTGACTGGAGTCTCGCTGCTGCAGCCCAGCATGTCTTTAGGCTTTACCACTGTATGGAGACACTGGTTTGTGTTCAAATTGTTCTACACTGTGAAGCCCCAGAGCTGCTTTCTGTTCAGCTGCTTCCTAGTGTCAGTGGTTGGAAAGAGGAGTATGGCTTGGCTCTTTCTGTTGAGCTCTGTGATGTTCCTTTTGGACAAGGAATTGCTATGGTGGTACATCTTGCCTTGTTCAATTTTTACTAGCATGTCATCCTCTACACTCTCCCCCCACCCCCCAAAAAAATTTCTGTTACTTTTTTTTGATGGAAAGTTGCGCATCTATTTTAAACTTCAGTGTGGTCATATTAATAAAATTTTGCCATGCTTATGCCAGCACAAGCTATGCTGATGTGTAGGAAAAAAAAAAGTGATATACTTCTTCATTATAGAACATGCATTACATGGAAAGTCAGTACTCTATAATAACCATGACTAGAATAACTTTTTTTGGTCTGGCTGCTCTAATTTGTGAGGTGGAGTGTGTTCAAAGTTTCTGTCCCAGAACTGTCTCTAATCAAGGGCAATAACTTATGTTTGTGGTGAAGCCCGAGAGTGTGACAGATGTGCATAGATGATGTCTCAGAATGTTTCCCCATCTTCTAACTACTGGGTTTTTTTGCAGTGATTTCCTCAGCTAGAGGTTTGCTTTCTTGTAAACTTCTGATGAACTTTTTTTGCGTGGATCTGTGCAGTGTTTTCTTAAACCCATGTTAAATTTCAGCAGCCACAGAATAGTGAATAACACCTTCACATGCTATAGGAAGCACTCTTTTCCCAATTTTGCTCAATTTCCCACCTGCTAACTTAGGGATGGTGAGTAGCCAATCCCTTTTTATCTCCTTAATGTCACTTTCAAGTGTATGGATATGTTAAATACCTTCTTTGGTCTTTTTCATGGTGAAGAAACCTGGTCTTTCTAGTTAGTCTTCAAAAGAAAGGTGTTCTGTATTTTTGATCCGCTTTGTTACTGTCAAGTAGAGAAGGGCAGACAGGAGGGAGAGCTTAAGAAAAGCAGATGAGGAAAAGGAGAAAGAAGAAGATGAAGGGAGATAGATATTCCATCTCTGTCATTATAGAGGAGAGTACCACATGACTGAGAAAATGTGATGTGATGCAGTTATGGTATTATTCAACTTCCTAGCCCTCAAAGGAAGTTAATTTCCAGCTCATTAAGCTAAATATAGTGCATGGTAAATTACATGAAAGTTTCAAAATTGCAAGTGCGTGGCCTTTGCATGGTGCCTTTTAGCCTATCATGTACTTGTGATTTTGGGTAGAAGAGTTGGATGTCAGAGTGACAATTTGCAGTTGAAAGAGGTGGGACTTGACTTGCACAGTTCTGTGAGAATTTGTGACTGGTTGTAGAGATATTCCTATGCAGAATAAAAAAGCTTAGCATCACCATGCCACCTCTCTATGAAGATGATAGACCTATTTTACTATTTGACAGATGGAGGGTGTAACCCGTTCCAGTTCTCAGCTGAGAGGTGACTTTTGCTTGAGATATCTTATCTCTGCTGGTTCTTGCTTGCCTGCCTGCCTGCTCCCATTTTTCCACAGGATGAAGATGTATATTTCACTGTGTACCTTTTAGCTTAATATTGCTTCCTAAATGTTGTGGCACAGACTTGATTTCATTATTTCTTAATCAGAATATTAGAGCATAAAATTTGAAACTCTTGTATTAAAGCAGTAAAGTCCAGTTTTGAGTCATAGCATCATACAATTACTTGGCTCCATTGATGAAATGAAAACCAAGTTGAAAATAGGCTTTTCAGAGCTGTGGAAATCAGAAAGTGTGGTTGTCTTCAAGCTCCTAATACTGAACTAATTATTGCAGACTCTCCCCTTTGCCTCCCATGATGGGGCTGCTGCACTGCCCTTGGTACTCCCCAGCACCTGTGTACGATCCTGCCTTCATTTCCTTCGTGTGGCCTGTCCTAGCCCAGAACACATTTGGCTTCCTCTCACGTCCCTCTGCATTTGGCAAGCACCAGCCTGTGTTATGGCTGGTTTGGAACTCGGCGAGTGCTTCAATTGACCAGTTGATTGCTCCTGCTGGAGGTGGATGGCAGCCAAGTTCTGTTTCCTTTTTCCACAATGCAACTGCTAATTTGTATGTCTTGCTCCTACCAGGCAGCTGATTTCTGGGAAACTTAGGGGAAACTTAGGTGTCTTTGAGATCTCTGTTTCTTTGTCAAATTTGGCTAAAATTGGCTTGCGTGATTAGAATTCATCTGTGTGACATGGCTGCTAGACAAACTGCATAATATATAATCATTGTTTTTCTGAGACTAATTGAACTGCATTTAAAAAACTTTTGGATTTGGTCAGTAAAACAAAAATGAATAAACTAGACTTCATGTGAAATGGTTTATCTATTTAATCTCCGAAGTGTTTGCTCCTTCCAAATACTGAATACAAAAGGAGGGGAGAGAAATTTGGCAAAAGTGCCTGTCTCTGCCTTATGCTCGTTAGTTTAGCAGCTGGAGTGTTTCAGTCTAGGTAAAATGGATACCAGCTCAGGCCCTGGGGATTTGAGACATGTATTCTGCCTCCTGTGCTTTGTGAATCTGCAATACACACTGTTTAGAGTAGTAATTCCTCTTTGATGCCATTCCCCAATTTATATATAATCAAACTTTGTTCAGAGGCGCCTCAGGATCTCAGGCAAATTACCCCTTAGGCTTAGTGAGTCAGTCTGTGGGTTTGTTTGATTGTTTTGGTTTTTTTTTCCTTTGTGTGTATTTTAGCATTTAGAGCAGGTTCAACAGAAGGAAGTGACAAAGGGTCAGATACCTAGCCCTGAAATTGTGGGGAGATGCTATGTTTATGCAGTGCTCTAAGAAGAATTCTAATTTTTGTGCACGATGATATTTGGTGTTACAATTATCCACTGCAATTATTCTTTGCTAGGAAACGTGCAGCTGTGGTAAAATGCTTTTTAATCCCTTCATGCTTTCAGAAGCAGATGCTAAACTCTTCATTCAAGACAGGTTGAAAGTGACCGTTTCTTGAAATATTGAGGTAGATAAAATTTCAGCAGGTGCAGGAAGGATTTTATCAGAATTTGTCAAAAATGAAAATGGCTGAGAGGGATGATGTTCTCTTCTGATTTATTTTATAGACCATATATGCTTATTGGCAGATAATTATCCTGCAGAACAGGAGAGATTAATTTTTGAAGGGGACTGTTTTCATAGATTCGGCTGATCTTATCTTGATTTATTCAAAATAAGGAAGATGATGGTCCTGAGCATTATTTTTAAAATTCTGCAGCTTCCTAACTCTCATGATGAGGCACCATAATTGGTCCTAAGTCCAAGCAGCTGTATTTTATTCTCCCTGGAAATCAGAATGCAGCAGTTGTGACTTTAACTTCTCTGTTTATTCTGATGCATTACTTTTGCCCTCCAACACCTCCCTCAGCTGTCAGAGATCAAGAGCAGGTGTGTACCAAGGTTTTAGCTCTTAATACTTCAGATGGAAGTAGACTGGAATTTAACTATCTGTAAAACTTGTAAGGAAAACAGAACCTGAAGTAGTTGAGCAGGGGTGGGTGTGTATTAGTGAAGGATGGCAGAATTGCTGGTAATGAGAGCTTTCAGTTAATCAACAGGACGCTGAACAGATAACAAGAGCATGAGTCTCCTCTTGGAATGTTTTCACATTTGCTAACATATTAGATCCAGTCAAATAACCATAAAGCAAAAAGAGAAAAAGGAAAAGCATTTTAAAAAAGCAGCTACTTATCTGACCAAATGGCTGTCATACTAGTTACCTGTTCATGACAAAAAACACATGCCTCATCTTGCTCCATTTTTTCCTGCATATCCTTTCTGAACTGTGCTGAAAAGACATCAGAGTGCAGAAAAATGAATTGTTTTAGTTGAAGTAATGTTAAAAAAAAAAAAACAGAGACATGTTTACTTATTTTGTTGTTTTCTTCTACCTTTGTTCTTCACCCTTATTTCTCCTCTGTCATTTTTTTATCAGCGTCCTTTGCATTTCTGTGTACCAAAGTTTGCAGTTTTCAGTTGTGTGAGGAATTTAAAGAGATGTTTTTGGTCAGGGGAAAGCTGGAGATTGTATATGCTGCTCATGGCTGGAGGTGAGCATCTCAAGCCTTTAGTGCCTGTAGAACACCACTCTATATCCCAAGGCTTGCTCACAAATTACCCCATTTCACCTCACTGATAAAATAGGTGGAGCTATGAATACACGTGCAGTTAGTTATGTAATTTTGATAATATATTGCCATCTGCCTATAGAAGATGGAGCTGGAGTTGAGTTAATTCAGTCCCATTAAAATGTTCAGAATTAGGAGCAGAATGTATGAATTTAATTCACGTCAAGAATACTTGGATGTGTGTTATTGTGCGGTTTTGTGTGGTGAGACTTCACAGTCAATTCTGTGATTGCAGTTGTTAGCACAGGGATCAGGAATTACCCATTAATGAAACGTCAGAGGAGACACAGGTGTGTGTGCAGATAGGCAGAATGTAAAGCAAAGAGTGGTGAATAACCAGGTGGTGCCTGGTTGAGGAAGAAGTCTGTGAGTAAAGAGGGAGTAGTCTGGTCAAATTTGTATGGGCAAAGCAAGTTTGAGATCACAGCACTATGACTCATGGCTATTTGACCAGTCTTCATGAAAGCCAAATATTTTGTTGTCAAACCATTAACTTCTCTTCTCACTAGTAAGCAGAGTAATAGTCTTGCCAAAGTGTAGGCAGTGACTTGAGCTTTCAAAGAGTTATGAGTAATATCAAAGAAAAGGGAGCAAATTATGTTTGTGGAGAGGGATGTGAAAATGGTCTCATGAGAAGCATTTTTAAAAATTTTATTTTTGAGCATACAATGTTTAGATCCTTAAATCAGTAAAGACAAAATAAATAGCTGGTCATAAAGGATAAGCCTAGGCTGAGTGTACAGCAAGACAGAAGCCCTTACTGAGTTGTTTAGTTAGGCATTCACAGTTTGTCAGTGGAATATAGAGAGGGGGGAATGGGGTGCCTTCTGTTGAATCTCTTTGTGAATTATATTAAAAGTGTTTTCCTGTGTTCAGTGTGAATTAAAGAGCTTTGGTGTATGACAGATATTTCTGAGGCTATAAGGTCATGAACAAATTTTGTAGCATGCATAGCCGACTTCATGCTATTAATAAAATAATTAAATAGTGTGGGTCAGGGTGGATGTTTAAAGGACATCTAGTCCAGCCCCCCTGCCATAGGCAGGGACATCTTCAACTGGATCAGGTTGCTCAGAGCCTCATTCTTGGCTTTGAATGTTTCAGGGGTGGGGCATCTACCAACCTCTCTGAGCAACCTGTTCTAGTGTTTCCTCACCCTCACTGTAAAAAAATTGCTTGCTTATATCTAGTTGTAATCCCAACTTCTTTTAGTTTAAAACCGTTACCCCTCCTTGTCCTATCACAAGAGGGCCTGTTTAAAATCTTGTCCCTATCCTTTTTATAAGCCTTTTCACGTATTGAAAGGCTGCAATAAGTTTACTCTTCTCCATTCCGAGCAACCACAGCTCTCTCAGACTTCCCTCAGGTGAGGTTCCATCCCTCTGATAATTTTTGTGTCCCTCCTCTGAAATTGCTCCAGAAGGTCCACGTCCTTCCAGTGCTGGGCTCCATACCTGGAGCAGCACTCCAGGTGGGGTCTCAGCAGAGCAGAGGGACACAATCACCTCCTTCAGCCTGCTGGTCCTGCTTCATTTGATGCAGCCTGGGATACCATTGGCTTTCTGGGCTCTGAACATATGCTGCCAGCTCATGTCCAGCTTTTCATCCAGCAGCACCCCCAAGTCCTTCTCAGCAGGGCTGCTCTCAATGCCTTCATCCCCCAGCCTGTGTTGATACTGGGAGTTGCTCCAGCCCAGGTGCAGGACCATGAACTCAGCTTTGCTGAATCTCATGAGGTTCCACAGGCCATTTCCTTGAGCCTGTCCCTCTGGATGGCATCCTGTCCCTCAGGTGTGTGTGGACTGCACTTCCCAATCTGGTGTTGCCAGAAGAGAAAAATGGTAAACCAGATGCCAAGGTGCTTTGCCTGAGCACTCAGAGTGTAGTGCTCTTTGTCTGCCTCTCTGTGTGTGTTACTGAGTATCTCTGTAACAGCTCACTGACGCTGTCCTCGTTTTCAGACAGTGTCTGAGTAAAGACTGTTTTCTATCAGATAGGGAAGGTTAAGAAGTGAAAGGGTGGGAATTCTGACTAGGAATTAAAGCAGAGCAATGGAGAGGGCTGGAGTCAGGATTTTCAGAAGTGTGGGTTGCACATTCAGTGCATATCTCTAAATTCCTATCAGAATGATAACTACTCAGGCCAAAAAAACTGTAGGTGTTTCAAGCAGGGCAATCGAAGTTAAAGCTTGTCTTTTTGGTGCTTTTAACTAAAATCTAACTGTGCTTAATTCCATTTTGTGAAAGGTAATGCCATCTCATGTTATGGAAGCCCTTGATGGCATGTTTAATAATTTCATATTTTTCACTTGGATCCTGTGATCACAATATCTTTACAAAAAAAAGTAGCAAGAAAAAAAAGCAAAAGGGAAAAAAGTTCCAAGGGTGCCATAATATTGTATTTAGTGTGGATGCAAATAGTAGCTATTGAAGATGAGTTACAGCATATTGTGGTATTGCCTATGCCTGAAGTGATGTGAGTAAATACACATGAAAATACTGTTCATGAAGCCTGTCTGACATTTAATGTTTGCATTTTCTGTCTCTTCTGGTATTGTGTGTGTCTTTAATGTAATTTTTGTGTAGTAATACATAGGCTTTGAAAAGAACATGTAGTTTTTCAGTCTAACCTATTTGATAAATTATTGAGAGCTTTATTTTCCTCTTCCTGAATTTTCTATCTACATGTGAAACTTTAGTTATAAAATCAACTTCAGAAACTTCTAGAGGCAGTGCAAAATGGAAGAATTTTTGTGGTGCACATAGGATGAAACAGAGTAGAAATTGTAAGATTTTGCATTATTGCTACTATAAACTGTCTGCATACCATTTGTTGCAAGTTTGAGTCACACAAAATAGAAATTTATGGGGATGTCTGTTAAATGAAGAAATTCAAAGCAATTTTTTTTTTAAAGCCGACACCTGAATTTGCAGACTTGCAGAGTTTTACAGTTACATGCAATATTTGCTTGTCAGGGGTTTATTTTAATGTTGAGGTAGTAATTTACTTTTCGATATAAAAATATTCTATACTGGACTGTGCAAGCAGCTTATGGCTATAGCTGTGGTGTTGGCTGTTGTGGTGCTGCATGTGCTTGGAGACGGTGACTCCCAGAAGGACATCATTCAGTCATCTTGATGTGCACTTTCTCCCTTCTCCGTATTTCTGGAATCTATGGCAGCCATTGGTGCTCTAGGTATAGAAGTATTTCAGTGTTGGAAGCAGCTGTTTCCCTGAAATCATCCAGATCAATTTGTCATATATTCCTGAATCAAGAAGTTCAGACATTGTTGAAGGGTGGTGTAACAATTGGGCAAGTCCTCTACAAAACTGACTGTAGTAGCTGTTTCTGTCTTCCTATTAGAGGAAAGAGGAGGAAGCACAAGTTTAGTTCCTCCTAAGAAGAACTTTAACATTCAGGAATCTAGGAGATTTCTTAGGATTCTCAGAAGAGTTTAAATGTGTCTATACATATTTTTAATTGCTGTTTATAAGGACAGAAATTTGTTTTCCCTAATGTTATGATTCTGCCTATTTTGGAGAAGCTTTATCTTTTCTGACAATACTGAAAGCTCTTCCTGCAGTTGCATTCAAACAGTAGGTAAATATAAGCCTGTGCATTTCAAAATGTAGTACTTGTGCTCTTGTCTTGATGCCCGTTGTCAGGAATGTGCAGTCTTGGAGTTATGGTCCAACAATAGACACAAGTTTAATTCTCTGTCCAAATTTAATTGCCTAAAATTTAGATGCCTGTGTTGAGCTGGTTACTCTTATATCTCCATTAAATGTACAGAAATAATTGCCTCCAGAAGGCCATTCATCTCTTTCTAAGCTAGGTGTCCAAGATAAGAAAGATAAATTGCTGTGGTGATTGCAAATGGGGCAGTGACTCATTCCGATTCAAATATCCAGCCTACCCTCTGCAGTGAGGGTCACTGAATCTCATCAGAACTGTTCAGATGGCACTGGTTAGTTGCAGATTGCTTTTTCCTGTTTTTAACTGTGTAGGTTTTCTTTTTCTCTAGATGTATTATTTTTATATTTATGTATACATGCTGGAGATGTCCAAAGAGGAGGAATAAGTCTGGTGAAGGATCTGGGGTGAAAGTCTTAAGAATGGCTGAGAGAGTTGGGGTTGTTCAGCCTGGAGAGGAGGCTCAGGGGAGACCTCATAGCTCTCTTCAACTTCCTGAAAGGAGGTTGGAGCAAGGTGGAGGTCAGTCTTTTCTGCCAAGTAATGAGTTGTAGGACAAGAGGAAAAACCTCAGTTTCTTCCCAGGGGAGGTTTAGGATATTAGGAAAAACTTTCTCTACAGAAAGGGTTGATTAAGACTTGAAGTAGGCTACTCAGGAAAGAGGTTGAGTCTCCATCCCTGGAGGTTTTTAAAAGATATGTAGATGTGGTACTCAGGTAAATGTTTTAGTAGTGGAATTAGCAGTGCTTCATTAATAGTTGGACTTGATGATCTTAAAAGTCTTTACCAACTGAAAAGGTTCTATAAATTTTTTTTTGGCGTGCAAGGCCTCTCTTTGTGCATTTGAAGCTCTGGAGTTTTGGATGAGTTCCTGTTATTTGCTTCACCTTTGGTACTGGAGGATCAGAGGGGCAGTGGTAGTTCATAAAATGTTCCTTTTCATCTGAGCCATTTTTATAGTTGTATTTGTTTTCTAGGTTGGTTAGCCATAGTTAAGATGGATATATGATACAGTCCAGTGATTCAATTTTTTTTTACCATAGTGGACAATATTAATTGGTTTTGCTTTTTAATTATGTTTTTAATTATAGCATCAAATGCAATATATTACTGTATATAAAATAAATGTGCTTTTCTGTGTGGCATTTCCTTGGAGCATGTGGAGGAAGCTAACAGACTATGGACTGTGGTTTTGTGTATGTGATCTTTGCAGTATTTTTGAATGCAGGGTATAATAAATACGTTGCTTCAAATGTTTAGTTGTTGATTAAAAAGACTCCAAATTTGCTCATAAAAATACCCACTTTTTGTCTCTGAATGCTTTCCACCTCAAATTCAATTTTCCCTGCAGTACTTTTGTGAGGCAGAGATGTTGTTATCGCTCTTTTATGGATGGCAGCTGTGGCAGAGGCTTTGCGTTTGCATTGTGAGTGGAGCGGGCAGCGTGCCCATGTGAGCCGGGTGCCAGGGCTCAGCCTGCTACCTGCCAGGCAGGTGCCAGTGCTGGGTGAGCTGGGGGCTGCCAGGTGTCACACAGCTCCCTGGCCTGCTGGAGCTGCTGCTGTCCCTGTGCTGCCACTAGCTACCTCCACAGACAGCTCCTTCACTTGAGCACATGAAGATTTCAGGGTCCTTGTTCTTGGAGTACCTTCATTTTTGGCATGTTTCTGTAATTTCTGAATACTCCAGTTCCCCGAGGAAGCTAAAATCTTCAGTCTGAACTGCATTTTTTTTACGTGACTTGTTGATTACAATGAGCTGGTAAATAAATTTCTTTTTAAAGTAGAAAACTTTGAAAACTACAGCTATTTATACAAAGAAAACATTTTTTACGAACATAGGCTCTTTTCATTTGTAAAAAGCCATGTTAGCATTCTTTTGTGTTTAGACTTAAAGCATGACAGCTTGCTTATTGGGTTTGTGTGGCAAGGTTTTGGTAGCAGGGGGCTACGGGGGTGGCTTCCCCCACGTGCCTAGAGCCAATGTCAGCCGGCTCCGGGACACTCGCACTGCTGGCCAAGGCCGAGCCCGTCGGGGGCAGTGGCAGCACCAGCATTCTTCAGAGTTAAGGAGGGGGAGAGTTACTGTGCCGGGCAAATGCTCTCTGACTGAGCGTTCTCACTCCAGAGAGAGGAGTGAGAATGTGTGACAGAAACAGCTCTCCAAGGTAGATGCACATCAACTCAGATGCAATCACTCTCGATCACCAGCTAAACTTTTAAACTTAAGATCTGCTGGGTGGAGGAGTGAGAGGGATCGGGAAAGTGAATTAGCATCCAGGAAGAGGTGGAAGCAGGGACACTCTTTCCTTAAACATCGTGACTGAGCTTTTTAAGATGTATGATTTAATTAATGAAAAAGGTTTTTCTTGGTGTCTGGGAGTTTTGTTTATTTATTGTTTGAATTCCTTTTCTGATGTACTAGCTTAGTTTTGTCTAGGAAGTTTTTCTCAATATGTTGAGCCTCTCAGATGTGACTACTTCTGTGCTTAGTGTGTCTTGGGTTTATGGACTGAGAAATCTTCATGAATGCTGCATCTGTGGGTAAAATCGGGATACTCTGCTTTGCCATAGCATGATGTTATTTTCTGCTTAGCAGAAGGAGATTAATTAATTAGTATACAGCTGCATGTCTCCAAAGCTGTTGAAGTATGCTGAAAATGAATTTGTGTTTAGTTTATACCCTTGCTGTTTTAGTAGGATGAGAATCAAACCGACCTTTGCTCTAACACAGCTTGGAGTAACAAGTGAGCATTTTTCTTCATGGGTTGCAACAGGGTAAGTTAGAACCAGCATATTTCATAAATCTTGATTGAAAAGCTTGACAAATGTATTTAAGAAGGTTGTGAAGCCTCTGTACTTCCAGTTAAAAGCAGGCACCTCCTGGAAGTTTACAGGGTCTAGGATTGGGGAAATGGTGCTGAATTGCCTAACAAGCTTAGTGTTTGTACAAGCTGAAGTATTTTCATTGCAGAAATATATTGTTTTGTTCAATGAAGGAAAGGAATGAATTTACCTTTTGTAGCTAACGGTGGTTGTAGCTGCTTGAACTACCTGCAAGCTGCTCTTTTGATGGCAAAAGCATACCATGTCTCTATAGAAGGGATTGTGGCTGCCACTGAGAGGTTCCAGATAATCTTTGCCCTGAATTTCACTACTACAGATAGACAGTTTCCTTTTTTTTCCCTGGGAAAGATATATTTATTCTTCTCTATTGTACTGGTACAGTCACCTGAATTAGTCATAGCAAAAATTTTGCTGTAAGATGCCGCCAGCAGCTACTTGGCTGCCTTCCCACAACAAGAACAGACTGCATTCAAGTTCTGATGCCAAATCATGTGTAGGTTAACCTTTGTAACCCATCTCAAATCAACACGTGCTGTCTTTGGGGAATAAATCTGGTCTATTTATAGGAAAACTCTGTCTGTATTGGATAGCTTGCATGCAAACTATGCAATTAAATCCTCTAGCAGTTGTTGCTGAGAGGCTTCCCCACTGCGAGGCAATGTCTGTGAGAAACTACCCTTGTAGAAAGTAATTCCTTTTTTTACCTTAAGATTCTGCATGGTTGAGTTATTGAATATGGAAGTATCAGTGAGGTGTCTGTCGCTGAAATAGTGTCACGTGCAGGAACAAGTTACGGTTCCTGTCCGTTCACTTCCATCTGGCATGTGACATGAGTGGCAACACCGAAGTGAAAGATGCGACCTGAGATCTGGGACGTCGTGCGAGGAGAGGGCTGTGAGCACTGGCACTGCAAGCTGCCATCAGTGAAACTTGAGATGCCATACTTGAATGCCCGTGCTTAGCACAGAGTAAAGCTCCAGCCCTTGGCAATTAGCACACAGGGAAAGTTTAAATGACCCGTGTGCTCCAAAACCTTCAACAGTAGGACAAATCTTTTAAGGCAAAGCTTGGTGAATATTTTGTGTTGTGATTTTGGTTTTTTCCTTTCTGTAAACTTACATTAATTAGGGATGAGAAATATGCTTTTCTTTCCAGAAGATAATTCTTTATGCCCTTTTATGTTAAAGAAGCATCAGAGGGAACAGATTAAGACAGGGGTCTTAGTCTATGAAGACCTCTTCCTTTCTCATGTTGTGTCTTTGTTTTATTCATCTGCATTATCTCCATCCAGGATAAAGTTAAAATTAGGTTCCTGTAGTTGGGTAACAAGATTACCTCCAAATTGCCTGCTTTTTACTTTATGTAAAACTGAATGATTCACACTTCACACTTCTGTAAATGTGGCAGCAGAAGAACATTGTGAGAAAAGATTAGTGGGCTTCAACTATTGTTACTGCTCCTTTAGGTTTTTTTTTTTCCTGTAAAAATGAGAATCTTGAAACACTCAGGCTAACATGTTGTTCTGTAAACAGTTTAATAATTTTCAGTGTTTTTATAGACAAACATAATAGGATGACAAGCAACTGCAAACAGAAATTTAAGAAGTAAGGCAAGACAAGTTTTGACAAGGAAAAAAACAATGCTGTCTTGTTCATTTAATGAAGCTTTGTGTGGATTTTTTTAGGTACTTAAGAGAAAATGTAGTTTATATACAGTAGACACAGTTGCTTGTGAAATGGGGTATTACTTACAGTATGAGACAATGTCTAACCTGAAGGGTTGCAAACACTTCAGCAGTAAGTCTTTAGAATTTAAAATTAACGTCAAAAATGGTCTGGAATAGAAGAGAAACAAATGTATTTCAGTAGGCTTAATGCAGATTTTTTTGTGGGTGTAGGTAGGAGTAGTCACCTGCATATCATAAGGATTCATGAGAAGCAGTTCTGCAGGAAAATATTTTGAGGGTTCTTTTTTTATATTTTGTTATATATGTAGAAAGTATGATGCAGTATCATGCTGTTGAATGGGGCGTAAAAAGCAGCTGTCCTGGTTGTTAGTTATGGTGTTTGTAAGATGCATTAAAAAATTCTTTCAGCTTGGGCAGTGCTGTAAGGCATTAGCTGGAGTTGGTGCCCAGTTTGGGTGCAGCACTGTGTGAAAGCTGTGTGGGTGGGGAGAAGGGGAGAAAAAGAAGTCTAAGTAGAAATCTAGAAAACAACATGACCTAGGGAAAGGCTGAAAGATAGGGGTAGTTTAGTTGAAAAAGAGGAGCCTAAGAAATTCAAGTGTTCAAATATTTAACAACTATAGTATCTTCTCATAGATATCTGTAATACTTGAAGGGCAGTAATGCTTGAGGTGTGACCCAGGAACGTACATTTGATTTCTGTACCTAATTCTGCATCATCTTCTATAAAATACCTCTGGATAAATTTATTTTGCTTGTATGGTTAATGTGTGTCCAATTCTGAAAATTGAGTAGATCAATTGCTGTATGACTTAAAGGCTAGAACATAAATTGTGTATCTGAGAGTGTAATAATACTGTAATGACATGGAGAATGGTGTACTTTTAGGGAAATATATTTATGTTGTGGATCTTCTCTCTCAGAATGTTTTCAACTACCCACTTGAAAGCTGCCAGGTCATACCTTGGTCATAAAGCCCTGGTATCTTACATGCCACCTTGCATATTATTATATAAGATCAACTCCTTTTTTTTTTATTTTTTTTTTCCCCCTGCAGTATTGTAGTTTAAGAATAAGAACTGTAAACCCATGGGGAAGAGGAAGATGAAAAAGGGAAAGAAATAGAAATGAAAAACAGTGATTAACTCATGGATGTGTTTATGTTGGAGCTGTTTTTCCTTTGTCTGAATTTTGATCTGGTTAATGGAATTTAATTTTCATGCCATGCTTTAATGTTTCAAATTTTTAAATGTTTCCTTTTGTTTTGGCAGAGAACTAATTGTTGTCTTAGGATAGACTTGGCTTTCCTATGCAGTGGAATGCCAGAAACATCACAGCCTCACTTTGTACCTTGTAATAATAATTTAGGATAAACACTATAATTGCTGTATTTACCTTCATTTTATAAGCTGGAAAAGCGTAGTTATAAATTACATGAATTTAGAAGGCAGTACCATCAGCTTGAGTACAGGAGGAAAAGAGAAACACTACTAAATTCATTTTAAAATGAAATAACCAAGGTGGTTCTGGAAGCATGGATTGACAAATCTGCTTATGAAGATGCAACCCAGAATCTGACAGTAAGATAATGACTTAATTGTATGGTTTTATGCCAAATTAAGAGGTTTTTTTGGTAATTTTTGTCATCAGGCTACTGCTGGTAGTACTTAATTACTTGGTAGCCTTGCTTTCATCTTTCTCTGCATCCTAATTCTAATTTTGCCTTATCTTGTGCCTTGAGTAAGAGAACGGTTTCTGTGGATGACAAACTTGTATTGGGTCAAGTTTTTCAGTGCTGACATCTAATTAGAGACATCAGAGATGGTGATGTTCAGGGTGCTGTGTGTCATCCAGCTGCAGACTTCTATCATTTCATTAATTAAGTGGTAGTGGGAACTTAACTTGGGATGACTGATGGTGTTGGTAGACTGCAATGAATTGCTGTGTTCCTGCCAGGGACTGAGCAAAGTCACCTTAAAAGATCCAGCCAACTGAAATCTCCAAATATCAATTGCAAAATTGCATTCAGATTCTCAAAAGTAATTTTTATAAGACTTAGAACTTGTAATTGGGACTCTTGAGGGAGAAGAGAACAAATCAATATTGTTAACAGAAACACTCAATTTCCTACATTTATCTATGTGATAGTTTCTTACACATCTGGTTTAGTGTTGGAGTTATTACTGATTTTCCATGACTTCCCAATTCATTCATTAGTTAATTAAAACATGTGCTACATTTACAGTAAATCACCACTTCATTGTTTCTACATGTTGTGTATTTGTTGTGTACATGGTTTCATACCTTGCTGTGTATGCTGAGAGCTGGTCTTAGTTAATTCCTGTCTGGCTTTCTCTAAGAAGCTGAGGACTCTAATCTGTCGTATAATCAGCTTGGTTACACAGAGACTACACAGTTATCAGCTGTTTGCTGTATGTCTTAAAAAGGTTGGTGAGCTGGCACATTACACTAGAAAAGAATTGTAACATTTGAAAGCACATGCATTGCACCTGTGCTGAAGCAGCAGTGCAAACAACAACACTTCATCCTCTCAGGAGGATGGAAGGTCCGACACACAGAGCGTTAAATGTATTCTGAACTGGGCTTTGGTGTCTTTGTCTCTCTTCACCGGTATTAGGAACAGACTCTACATTTCTCTGGTAATTAAATGTAGATTGTATATGTTAATTAGGTTATTTGTTAAAGGATTGCCAATTCTATTTATAGACGCTAAACAGCTTTTGATCTAAGGTATGAAAAACCTGACCTGAAGGGCCAACAACATCATCTATGAAATTGTGCCAGAATTCCAGTAGATTTTAAACCAGTGGAAATAAAAATAAATGTAAGTATGTAAAGTAAGGATAAAGTATGGGAGTAAGAATAAAGTGTGTTAACCAAGGGAGGAATAACTTCAGGATTTTTAAAACTAAGCCTATGTTTTTGCATCTTAAAATGTAATATGTTAATGTGTAATATGTTCAAGGGTTGCAAATTGCAGTGAGTTCTTGAAATATTCTAAGATACCTCTGAAAGTTGTCCTAATTAAAACTTCTGCTTCTAGATTAGATCATCTGTAGCTTCTAGATTAGAACATCTGTAGATTTACTTAGCTATGTCTTGGAAGATGTCTGTGGATGGAGGTTCTGCAACTAGTCAGGAGAATTTGTGCTGTGCATTATAACCTGTGGTGGAAGTCTGTGTTAAAAATTAAGCAACTTGAATTTTTAAAATAGAAAGTTACATGCTACAACAGTGTTAGTTAGTAATTATTTGATTTGCTTTGTTTCATAATGTTGTGTCTTATTTTAAAAACAGATCCTAGTATTCTTTGTGACTTGGACTGCTACTGAGCCATGACTTACTCTCCAGAATGACATATTTTTCATTAATAACTAAGTTTTTAATGAAAAATATATATTTTTCATTAAAAACTAAATTAGAGCTCAGCATTGTACACATTGTGTGAGGTTTTTTTCCGTTCTCATTGTGCAGTGCTTTGTGTGTATTAATGTTGAAATTCATCTGACAGCTTATCCTATGGTCATAGAGAGCACTAAGCTATAGATTTTTGTGTCATCTAAGACTGTATAATCATCACCAATTACTACCTTGCTGTCCAGTCCTTTAAGTCCTTAAAATTTGTGGTATTCTGTACAAACCAGAGGAATATATACAGTGTTAACTAATCCTCTAGAAGAGAAACCATTGTGTTCATACCCTTCCTTTCCCATGTTTTAGTAAGTGAGAAAGGATTCTTCTCTCTTCTTGTGCCTAAGTTCGTTTTCTTTAAAAACTTTTGTTGAAGGGTCTGGCCAAAGTTATTTCAGCAAGTCTTTCTACCCTCTCCTCCTTGAATCCTTCTGCTCTCCACTCTTTCTCTTAATTTTTTAGGGAACTCTAATAGCAGTGGGTGAGACACCTTCTATCTGCCAGAAATATCTTCCCCCTAAAGCCCAAAAGGTTCTCATGAGGCTACAAATTTTAGTCTTTGTTATAGCTTATAGAGTTTGTTCATGTGTGTCTATGTAAATCCTAGGATTTCATGTGATCAGCATGTCTGATGTTCTATTCTTTTCCATTCTTCTGGTAGAGGTGTTCATTCAAAGCGTGGCAGCAGTTCTGGATTTTGGCTGCTGTGGAGCTATTGGGTAAACATTTGCTGATCCCAGTGGGATTTGCTGTCACTGCTGTGTATATTCTAAGGCCTTTTATATTGTAACATCAATTTGAGAAACTTGCTTAGATGTGTATTTGAATGAGAACTTTAGTTTGGAGAACTTCCAAAACTCTGTAGAGATTTAGTTTAGAAAGAATAATAAAAAACCCCCAAACAACCAAAAACCCAAAGAAAACCAACTTACATAGTATAACTGTTTTTTTAATCAATCCTTTTGGCACTCATTCATTTGTCATCCTTGTCACCTGTCAGGATTTTTCTACCTGCTTTGAAGTCTTTATTACTAACTTTTAGCAAATGAATCCTCCAGAATATTTTGTTCAGTCTTTCTTTTGACTTCTTTTTTGCTTGGTTGATATAATTTATCTCCCTTTTTCATTTGAAAAACATCCTTTAATATTTTGGTTTTAAATATAAAATCCAGTACCTCTTTACTGTTTTGTCTAAGCTATCAGTAATAATGGCCTTTGAATAGAGTACTCTGGGAAGACACAAAAATCTGAAAATATGTTTATTTCATAATGAAATAATAATTCCTTACTGTTTAAATATTTTTTGATTATTATCAAAGTTGCTGATTTGTCCTGGGCTTTTGATGGTTTTTTGAACTTGTTTAACCAACTCATTCACTCGAAGATTCTGTATATAACCATATGGTAAAGTGAGAGCTATATATGTTTTTGATCTTCACCTTGAAAGAGTGTGTAGCCACTGAGCAGAACAGGGATTTCAGTTTGACTTGGTCACTCCTCGTCTTACATACATGGTGGTGAAATAAGTAACTCCTGTGCCTGCATTCTGATGTGATTGATGATAATGGCTGCACTGTGGAACTTGGTTGGTTACTTCCAGCAGAGAAAGTTATGCTCTGTGTCTGCTGTGTTAATTCAGGGCTCAAGAAGTGGAAATAAAGTAATGAGTGAGATGGGCAAAAGTTGCTTCTAGACTGATGCTAAGCAGCTGGTGATTTCATCTTCTATTTGGGGGAAGGTCTGTTTTCTTTCTTCCTTTCAATCTCCTTCATTCCCTACTTCCTACCTAGTGCTTTGGATTTTGCCATCTTTAATATGAAAAATTAATAGTTTGTCAGATACATTTTGAATGTAAATTACCTGTCAAAGCATTTATCAGTAGCTTTTGCAGTTGTTTTAAGGTGGAAAATTTAGTGGCTCTTTACTTATGTAGTAGTTACCTTTGCATATACTTACAGTGCTGCTAGTTCAATTTAAAACTATATCACAAATAAGACCTAAAATTGCAGCAGTACAGTTTTTAAAAACCTATCACATGTAGATTTGAGATCTCAATTTGTAGCTTTTTTCCTGACTTTCAGTGATTTCTCACGCTGTTTAGAGATGCCAATGAAGAGATAAACATTACATCACTTAGTGAAGTCCATATAATTGGAGCTTTTTGAAAGCATAAGGAAGTAAACTTACTGTCTGTGCAGCCCTTTCAGAGTGTGCCCTGCTTTGTAGTTCCTCGTCAGTTCAAGACAGGCTTTTCCACATGCCTGTTTTCCAGATGTTACAATTTTTCTCCCTTTCCCAGTTGTCTGCTTGTAGAAGAATTGCAGGTGTCCTGAAACCGGCTTCTTGTAGGCCTGTGTTGTGAGACATTCTCCAGTTTCTAGGATTTCTGACTCTGGATCAGGGCTTTGCAAGTGATTATTTGGAATTCTTCTGTTGGGAACTGGAATTCTAAAGGAAAGTTGATTCTGGTTTTCAGTTTTGTGTACATAGCTTAGGTAAAGCGTGTGGTGAGTGAAGTACATTGCATTTGTGAAAGAGCAAGTGGAGAGTGTGAGGTTTTTGATGGTGATGTTATTAGAGATGTGTCATATGGTTGTAAAGGTAAACAAGCTTTATGTTTTATTCCAGAACCAAACTTTCCCTTGTTAAAGATGTGCTGCCAGCCTCATACTCTTACGTATTCCCAGCCGTAGGAATTTTATAGAAGAAAATAGACTTAAAAAGAGCACACATCGCACTATGAGAGGTGCGACTGTAAAGACTTCACTAATGCGGCTGTTAAAATGTCTTAAAGTTCATGTTCTGTGTGCAAGAACTTGATTCAGAGTATGCTTCAAACTTGTTGTTTGATACTTCATGTTTGGAACAGAGTAATTTCAGAAGGGCTGTGGGGGGAACCCCAAAATAATACAAGTTCTAGTAATTAGAAAGAGAAGGGTGGTGTGTGGGGTGGATTTAGAGAAGTGTGAGAGTGACTGACTGTCAGGCTAACCCAATAATAGACTTACAGTTCTCCTTGCATGTCAAACATATTAAAGATTAATTCTAAAACTATCACTGTTTATTCCTGCTTGTCCTTTGGAAATGGATGAGAGGCTGGTTTGATAAAGGTGATTAAAAAATCGTAAGAGAAATATGACTTGGAAGCCCTTGAGGGATTGCTGGGGTGCTTTCTGCCTCTGACACCGAGCAGAAACCTGCTTACCACCAAATCCTGTCTCAGGACTACTGACCCAGGGATAGGGCAGCTCTCCTCTCCAGTGTTAGTGTAGGAGAGGCAGGAAAGGCTCCTTGTTAGGGAGAGCAGTTCCATCTGCGCTCGTTGCCTCTCCTGTGTTGGTAGGAGGGCAAGGAAGCAGCTCCACATCAAGGTGGGGTAGGCTGGCTGAGGAGCAGGAGGTTCCTGAAGGAGAAGCTCCGTGGGTGCTTGTGTGGGGCCTCGCTGTCAGCTGCTGGACTACTGTTGCTTATGCAGTGAAATAATGTTTGCAGTGCTTGATACTGCATGTGTTTAGAACTGTAGTGCTTCTGAGTTATTTGGTCTTTATCCCATTCCTACTGAAAGTGTCAGGTAAGTGTAAGCCAGGAAGAAGCGAATGCATTGGTGTTAAGTACTGCACTTCTGGGTTTTGTTTTTGTTTTGTTTTTTTCTCTTCCTTGGCACTGAATATTTGCTGTGCTTTCTTTAGGTCAGAATTTTACTGTCAAAATAGATTTTAGTGCTAATTAACTTGGATTTGCTTTCTCACATGAAAAAAAAGGTGGAGGCAGTAATGACATTCATTCTGCTTCTATTATGGTATGTAAAAAATTGCCAAGCTTTATTTGTTCTAAAAATACATTGGCTTTCTTAGTTCATGTTTTTTATTGAAAGTCAAATGTCATAGACATCTGAGAGAAGTTTAGGCCTTAAGTTTTGTCAGCTAAACATCTGAGAACATGAGCTTGTGAATGTATATTTTATGAGTTACTTTCTGGGGTTTCAGCTTGGCTTGAGCTGGAGACTGCACTTAAGGAAGTGGTGTATTCCCAGGAGTGAAAAATTAGGTAGCTGAGATGCAAGTTTAACTGCCTGGGGAACCAAGATGAGGTAGTGGCTGTGCACCAGTTTTAGAAATGTCAGTAATATTTTAAAGATATGCTAAAATGCTTTGGTGCCTCTTCACCTGCATGCTTACCGAGCTGCAACCAAAATTCTGTATTTCTCAGAGTGCTTTTTTGGATTATTCAAATTGGCTTTTGCTAGCATAAATGCACTTAAAACTTAGTGGATTTTTAATAGTGATACAGTACAGTCCATTCAGTTATTTTAAAAAATTTTAGTTTGCATTTTGAGGAGTGAAATAGAGAAACAGTTTAGATTAAGTTCTTGTAAGGCAATTATCAAAGTAGTTTGACTGTACTAGAAAGAATGGCTATGGATGATTCACTGTCAAAACCTGAGGCTACGTGAAAACATCTTCTGGGTCATGCTTGATTTGATACTATCATGAAAAACCTGAGTGAAATACTATGCTCAAACATGAGATAAAGCTCCTTAAAACTGCAAAGCTGTGAGTGCTCAGGTCACAGTTCAGTGTGTTATTAACAAATTGAAAAAGTGATAGGAAAACAAAAATACAGTTTATAGCAATAGTCATTGGTGTATGTGCAAAACACGTGAGGAAGATACACCAAATGTACGAGACAAGAACAAGATGTAGGAAATAAATCTTTAAATGCAACTGCAAAAGGAAATGACATTTCTTGGTGTGAGAATATTGATGGTAAAATTGCCAAGAATGCCACTTGTATCTAGGTTTGTCATTCCTTGCAGATGTTTGCCTTGTGGACAAAGGAACAATTGACTCTAATTTTGCCCATTTAGTTCTTTAAACTAAAAGCTCAGAAGCTGAAGGGAAGAACAGTGTCAGTTGCTTCCCAGTAGTAGTTACACAGGTTAAAGGAAAAACTTTATTGGCGATCTGATTTTTGTATTTGAATAATAACGCCTTAAAATGTGGTTTGTTTTTCTTTTTTAAACAGCTGTAGTGGATAGCCCCTTAGTGAAATTTCTAACATTTTATGTAATTCCTTTACGCAAGTGAAATTCAGCAAAACATTTTGAAGCCCTATTAAGAGAACGCCCAAGTTGTTGAGATAGCTGGTGTGTAGTTTTTCTGTTGTGGAGCAACACTGACATCCAGTGGTGGTCATGTACTACTGCGGCCTTTTAATATCCTCTTTGCTTAATTGCTTCGAGTATTCTCTTTTTTATTGAGGCATTATCAAGTAAGAAAAATTTGAAAGCTTTCTGCGACTTTTTTCCTTTTGAAAACCTTACCATTTTATAGCATGATTGTATAAATCTGCTTCTGTAGCAAAGATACATAAGGACCATTCTGATTTTTTGCATAAACACAATGAAAATAGCTATATAAAATTTGCTATAAAACTCATTGATTTTTGTGGCTGGCACTGAATTAGAAGTGGTAGTGCAGTTGAGTTTGATAAGATTGCAGTGATTCTGGAAAAGTTGGGAATCTGAAATGGATAAATTTTATGGAACATATTTATTTATGTTAATTTTCCTTATTTGCTTTTTCTGTTAAACAAAGCTTCTACTTAATAAGATGTTAATTCTAGAGATAGTTGAAGAAAATTACACAGGATTTATAGAAAAATTATATGATAGAAAAAGCATGGAAGATTAAAGATTTGTGTGCATGAACTGTTAATTACAAAGAGAGAAAAGATGCTTTTCAAGAAACCTGCTCATGACAAATAAATATTATTAGGAGAGTTGTTTACCTGCTGGATTTAATTAGAGAGTAAGGCTCTCATTTAAAACCTTTCTCTTTGTCTGTATAAAGCAGACAAAAAATGCATCTTGCTTTGATACTGCCAATTTCTTCAGTGTTTCAGACATAGGTAGTAGAGTAGCAGTACACAAATCTGTCTGTTGAGGCCATATCAGGTGTAATTTGTTCTTTATGAAGTAAAGCAGAACATAAAGGGAGAGAAGTAGAGGCATAGGCAAGATTGGTACTATGGTTATATCCCATAGCAGTGGGAAATACTGAAGAGGAGAATGCACACCTATAATGTACAAAAGTGGGTTATTAAATTGATGTTATACTTGATACGAAGGAGCAGTGGGAAAACAGCTCTGCCTGTCACTGATGTAATTTTTTTTTTTGTGTATTACAAAGGAAGAATTACTGAAATGTGTTTTCCATAGAAGCTGGTTGAGAACATTTTGACAGAAAAATTACAGATTTGGATTTATATGTGAAAGATTCATGTAGAAAATGCTGATTCATTACTAATGGCTTTGTTTTAATGTCTCATTTGAAGGTGGGAATGCAGGTACTTTCTAGGAGGTGTTTTTTCTGACAAAAGCTGTTGCTAAGCGGATTGTACTGCTTCATGTCTCAGATGAGTGAACCTGGAGTGGGGGGAGGAATAGGTGAGATATCCTTCAGGTTTCAGCAAGCGTAATGCAAAAGAATTGCAGTAGAAACATTTATTTTCCTTTCTCTTCTGATCTTCTTTCTCTTGAGAATGTTTCAGAAATAACCATCTCAATCATTTATGGAAGCTTTATACCCATTTGGTTGAAAACTCTGATCTTTTATTTTCTTCTAATTTATATTAATGTTCCAAGGCCATAGAATCCCTGTGTGACTCCTGCAGCATTACTTACTAAAATTCCCTTGAAATCAATGTAGCTGTTTTCATAACTTCAATATGCAACTTTTAAGATTGTTTTAAAACGTGTAAGAAAGAAGTGTAGTGAGTGCTTTATTTCTTGGAAACTAAAGGTAATTTTAGTGTGTTTTAGATTGGTTACCAGTCCTTATGGTGGGAGGTTATGTTGTGGGGTGTGTGTTGTAGGGTATTTTTGGTGTCATTGTAAGGTGTCAGTGGTCAGCCACTGGCTTGCTTTGGACTTCTTGGAGAGCTTTGTGGAGCTTGGCTGCTGGCTCCCTATGCTTCTCACCCATTTATTTTACCTTTTATTTATTTGCTGCTTCACATTAAGCAGAAGTGCTTAATTCTGAAGTGTTTGTTTACAGAAGGTAAAAAGGGAAATTTGTTGATTGTGGCAGCAGCATTTCTGTACCAGGTTATTCCCAGTGTCTCCTTTATTTATAAAGGAGAGTTGGGGGAGATGGCTTGGAGTGGGGGTGTGGAGAGCAAGGATTGACAGACACTGCTTGTACGGCACCAGCACGGCCAGGTAGATCTTGGGAATTGGGGGATTTATGGGCACTTCCAGCAGTGTGATCTGGTTCATGTGAGGTTTAGGATTGCTCCCAACCACTTGGCAGTAGGAAGTGTCTTGGATTAATGTAATAGGATCACACTGTAGGTGACCTTTTGGTACCGAAGGTCATGGCATTTTGCAAAACAGGCAGAACATATAATGCAGATGATGTGAGGCACTTGAGTGAATGTAATGGAGACACAGAGCTGCAGGGCTGTTCTCTTTGACTCCAGAGCAGGTTTTTACTGGTTGTGGTTTTGTTCAGGGTAAGGTTTGTTTTTTTTTTTTTTCCCTCTCCTTCATTGATCTAATGCAGAGAACAAAAAATTGAGCAGCCCTGTGCTGTAAAGGTCCTAACTTCAGCATATTGCATGCTTTCATTAAGAATAGATAGAAAAAGGGAATCTGATTCCTTCAGAGTCTGGAAAAAGCTCAGACTTAATAATCCTTATGTTGTCGAGGGAAGGATTATGCCATCTGAAGAGGTAGCTTTATCTGTTTTGACTCCCTTTTCATACTTGAGTGAGGTAGATGTATTTTTTTTTCTATATAAATAAATTTATTTTAAAATAAATTTAATAAAAATATATTTTTTAAATTTTCTTAAATAATTTGTGGGCCTGTAGCAGGAAATACTCAAAGCTAAAACTTTGACAGTTCTTGTAGGAGACTGTACAAACAGGAGTAAATAAAATAGTTTATTTAAAAGAAGTTTCTTTAAATTTGTTAAGAAAATATAAACACGTTTGGAGTACTCATTGCTATATGAAGTAGTCTGTATAAGAATGTTATTATGGCAAAATGGAAAAGACTGACTTGATATACAATGGTTTCAAGCTTTTGTTACAGCAGGAGAGATCTGTGCTTTGGCTGAATCTGGTGTACAATGTCTCCTGGTTGCAATTTGCTTCCTGGCCAATTTCTGACCATTTTTTACTAAATCTGTAGTTTTGCGTCCTGTTGCACAGAAGCAGCACCTGACACGTTACTGGAAAGCTCTTTTTTTCTCTGTTGAAGTTCTTTAGCAAAATTTGGCTGACAGAATTGTTGATTTGATCTTTTTTTTCTTTAAAGTAATCTTGATCCTGATCTTTTGCATTTGCCTGATTTATACTTTTATGTAATAAGCACCTATAATAACCAAACCAACCAACCCTAAATTATAAAGTATCCCCTACATTGATATTCACAGGGTTTTTTTTTTGAAAACTCATAAAATAACCAAGTCAGTCAAATTTTTGCTAAAAAGCTTTGATGTTTGCTTAAATCAACCTAACAGATGTCCTCAGTAGTATTTTATGATCGATGTCTCTGTGACGTTGGCAGAGATTTTGGTCAGATAGGCAATGTTTTTGCTAAGTGCTGTTGCTTAAATTAGCACAAGTCAAAAATTAGTGGTCTTCTCCCACGAGGTTCTCTTTACCCTTCTGTCTCGAAAGCTTTCCTAAATAATGACACAAACTAAATGGAAAATTCATATGTAAATTTATACATAAAAAGTTATAAACTGAAAATTTTGACTAAACCAGAATGTTGTTTTGACAGCTGTGATTCAGTCTTCTTCAGTTTGAGGTGCAAAAGTAAAACATGACTCAGCAGTGAATTTTGTAATAGAAGAATTAATCTTGTATTATGTAGAGAAAGTTTAATTGTAGGCCAGGTTCTTGTTTAGTCATTCTTTAAAAATGTTTTTTTTCTTGCTGGAAAATGTAGCGCTTATGTTGAAGTACTCGGCTTAAATAACTCTGTCAGAGAATTGCAGTCCCTCTGGCTTTAGTAGAATGAAGAATGACTTCATTTGCATTTGGAGCAGTGAAAGAAAAATCCTTCCATGACTTAGCCAACAGTCTAAAACTCAGCTTATGGATTTTGTACTCCCTTAGCCCCTGCTGTTCAACTTATGTTCAGTTTTACGCTGAGGATGGCAGAAGGCAAACTAGTAGAGTTTGATACTGCTCTTTCTAGGAAGTCTGTTGGTGTAATTAAGCCACAGTTGAAGCCTCGAGAGCAGGATAGTCTGGATGTATCTGTTTCCCCTGGCACAGAGTGGGAATGCTGTTCTGCTTTACCTTCTGACTCCAGCTAATGAGAGCTGCTAATGCGCTGGAGTTGCACAAAGCTTCCCATATCACAGTACTGAAGCTTAAAATTATTCAGCTGGGAAATCTTCTATTCCCATGTAAAGCAACACATCTTGCTACCTTATTCTTCTCAAGCATTTGTCTTTTATTAAATAAATAGAATTGTTTCTTCATATGCTTCTATATATATGCATGCTTTTTTTTTGCCATCCGAATTGTTTAATTATTGGCTTTTCTTCGTTTTGGTGATGGTGAGCCAGAGAGTCAGGATTTGCTAGATTTCATTGTCTGACATGAACAGATAAATCCCATCAGGTGTCTGGGTTAGAGCACAGCTGGGAGCAGTCCAATTAGTCTTGGAACACTGGCAGGACTGGAAAGGGCAATGTTAAAGTCACCAGGGCTGGAATCAGAAAGGTCTGTCAAGTGTACTTCCCTTCAAGTATTTTTTTGCCTTGTTTGTATGTTACACTGTGCATGTTATTTTCTTCAAAGCAAAGTATTTCTTGAAGCACCCAGGAATATTTATTTTGAGAATTTTTAGTGTATGTTACTCTTTGTTTCTTAAATCATTCTTTTATTATTTGGGAAAAGGTGATTTCTTGGTGAGTAGTTATTTAAATGTAGAGGAGGAGCTGTGTTTCAGGCTGGATGTCTATCAATTATGTAATGGTTGCTGTGATGTATTTGAATAAAATGAAGAGCTGTGCAGAAGAAGGCAGGTTGCCAGCTACATAATATTGAAAACTGGAACTGCAGATGGGGTAGAGTAGGCAAATTGAACAACAAATGTCACAATTTCTGATCACTCAAGTTAAAACTATCCTTTTTTAAAGTTTTTTATTGAAGGCTAGAATAGGTCGGCCCTTTAAAATGGATTCAGGTATTCAATTCAAAACTTAGTGTTCAAAACTTATTTTATACTTACAGAATTTTTGCAGAAAGATACTGATCCTGCGCTACCACCATCAGTGCAAGGAAAATACTTACATTAAGTAATTTTTCATTAATTTTTGCATCTATGCTTTACCAATACAAAAGATAGGAACTAAAGACAATCTCATAGACAGAAGAAATGTTTGTGTCATTGATACATCATGTGATATTCCTTTTTTTTTTTTCTTTCACAGGTGTCTTTCAGATGAAGGAATTGAAGCTTGCTTAAGTTCATCTGAAAAAGTTAATACGAATGATATAATCCTAGTTGCCCTTAATGTAAGTCATAGTAGTGAAAATGTTTTTTCTGAGAAATCATGCTAAAAATGATAGATGCAATGGCTCAAATATAGATTTGTGTGTCTAATTAAGTGTGCTGTTGTCAGTGTGATTTATGTAAAGGACAGAGTACTTACCTCTCTCCTTGCCTGTATGAATTGTGAGTTTTATTTGGAAAGAATATCTATTCCAAACGGCAAAACTTGTAGGAGAAAAAATGAACAGATTTAGCAGTCAGAAAATATTTATTTTGTTTATGAAATGTAAAACTAAAGTCAAACTATAAGCATGAATACAACCAGAAGTGCTGCAGTAATGATGTGAGTATGAAATTTTAGTATAAGTTTGTTGGGATTAAAAAAACACTCTTACTTTGACTTCTGGACATGATGCTCTTAAAGCACATTCGGACTACATATCCAGTGTTGTCTACATATTTATGTAACTGAAACCTGGGTTTTTTTCCTTACTATAGAAATCTGGATTAGTACTCATAATTTTGGCAAAAAATTAACAAGCAATGTATGAGATAGCAGAACATCTTCAAAGCAATATACGATAATATTTTTTAAGGATATGAGAAAAGTGTGCATGTGAATCCCTGTTTTTCAGAATTGTAGTATATACATTGTTGGTAATCATTAATAAGTCTTCTGCTTTTCTTAGTTAATCTATTTGCTATTTTATTTTAACATATCAGATCCATACTCAGATGTTTTAAATGGTTTAATATGAACTGTACTTCATTTGATTTAATATAAACTTTGTAATAACTATATGTAGTTTCAAGGGGGAAAACAATGTAGTCGAGTGCTTAAGAGAAAAGTATTCTTCCTTTCTGAAATTAGAAAGAATAAAATAATGAAATTTTGTAGGAGTTGTTGGAGATTATTTTGTTCCCCCTCAAGATTTAACCACTAGATGGTTTTAGATGATACTCTGAAAAAGAGGGTCCCCTCTGCTCCTTTCACTTATTCTTTAAATCATGTGTTCAGTCACTCATGTATACAGGCACCAGTTCATGTAAGGAATGTGAAAAGAATTAAAGCAAAATTATAATGCAAAGATGCAAAGAATGTAATACAAAACATGCAGAAGGCAAGCATTTGATTCCTGGACCAGAGCAGCATGTCCATAAATTTGAGAATGCATTGCTGCTTTATACAAAACCCAAATAAAGTATTTGTGAGTTGTTGGCTATTACCCTGCATGTAATCATATGCTGGAATGAGTTCTGACATGATCATTTGTGACTGTGTTGGTATGTCAGGTTTGATAGATAATAAAATAAACCAGGAATGTTGCACAAGTACTCGAAACCCGAATTAATGGCTTATCACTTTTAATCATTAAGTCAGGTTTTTTTGTGCCCGAAAGATTAACTTGTCTGTTGAGTATGTAGAGGGTAGCAGAGTGTCTTTAATGGCAGGATAATAGGGAATTTATGTTCCACTTCCTACAAATTCTTCCTTGACTGCTAGAGGCACCTTTCAGGCAGAAGAAATCCAGAAGTCAGCTGACCTTTTTTACCTTTTTCTGAATGTGTGAATTGCTTAAATAAGTATGAAGTAGACATAAGTGTATCTTCAGTCCTTCAAATGTTTCTATTTTGTCTAAGAACTTAAAAAGTATTTGTAAAAGTTGTCTACCGTTCCTGCTACTCTGATGGGAAGCTGGAGATTTCAGCAAGGGCAAGTTCTGCCTGAACAACCCGGTAGCCTTCTGTGATGGGGTGACTGCATCAGTGGGCAAGGGGAGGGCTACAGATGTCATTTATCTGGCCTTCTGTAAAGCCTTTAACACAGTCCCTGAGAATATCCTTCTTTCTAAACTGGAGAAAGACAGATTTAATGAATGAACTGTTAGAGGCATAAGAAAGTAGTTGGACAGTCCCATCCAGAGAGTAGTGATTAATGGCTCAGAGTCCCAATGGACTTCAGTGACAAGTGGTGTCCCTCAGGGATCTGTATTGGGACCAGTGCCACTAAATATCTTCATTAATGACACAGATGAAGGGTCCAAGTACACCCTCAGCAAATTTTCAGATGACATCAAGCGGAGTGGTGCAGCTGACACACCTGAACGATAGGATGACATCCAGAGGGACCTGGTCAAGCTCAAGAATTGGGTGCATCAGAATCTCATGAGATTCCAGGACCAAGTGCAAGGTGCTGCACCTGGGTTGGGGCAAGCACCAGTGTGAGCACAGGCTGGAGATGCACGGATGGAGAGCAGCCCTGCTGAGAAGGACTTGGGGTGCTGCTGGATGAGAGGCTGGACATGACCCAGCCATGTGCACTCACTGCCCAGAACAGAAAGCCAAATGTGTCCTGGGCTGCGTTCAAAGCAGTGTGGGCAGCAGGGCCAGGGAGGGGATTCTGCCCCTCTGCTCTGGTGAGACCCCACCTGCAGTGGTGTACCAAGCTCTGGGGTCCCCAGTGCAGGGAGGATGTGGGTCTGTTACAGCAAGTCCAGAGGAGGGACACCAAGATGATCAGAGAGATGGACCATCTCTCCTGTGAGTAAAGGTTTGGGATGGTTCAGCCTGGAAAAGAAAAGGTTTAGGTGTGACCTACTTATGACTTCCCAGTGCCTAAAGGAAGATTAGGAGGGAGATGGAGAGAGAGACTTTTTACAAGGATGTGTAATGAAAGAGCAAGGGGGAATAGCTTCAATCTGAGAATAGGTTTAGGCTGGATATGAGGAGGAAGTTCTTTACTGTGTGGGTGGTGAGGCACTAGCATGGATTGCTCAGAGAAGTCATGGATGCCCCATCCCTGGAAGTGTCCAAGGGTTTGTTGGATGGGCTGTGAGCAATATTGTCTTACCAGAAGGTGTACCCTGCCCATAGGAGGGGATTAGAATTAGATGTTCTTTAAGGTCCCTTTCAACCCAAACCATTCTAGAATGATTCTGTGGACCACACAGGAGCCTGTGTGCTATTCAGAGATGTCCAAATGACAGATGAGTTTCCCCAGTTGTGAAAAACTCAGATTTGCTCAGATTGAAAAACTGAATGTGCTTCCTTGTCATTACCTGGCTATCTTGTGCAACAGAGAGAGGATTGGGCATTCATTCCCTCTATATACTCAGTAAATATGCTAAAAGTGCATTCTTATGATTGTTTTCTGGTAATTTGTAATTTACCAGTGTTTCTCACTGAAAACCAGAATAAATCATTTACAATATTTTGGATACTAAGATAGAGTCCTGCTCAGTTTTAGATCAGGATGCCAGAACAGTAGTCCATTGACATATATTAATGGCAAAATATGGTTCAAGTTCTTGTAGTAATTACATTTAGCACATTTTATTTCGAAAAAGTTGTTTATGATCATAATAAGTAAGGATTTGTGCATGTAAAAGACAGGAACTAAAAATACTTTTCTCTAAGTGCCAGATGGAGAGCAAAGATGGATGTTTTACCTCTGTGAAGCCTCACAGTTATGTTTAACCATTAAACATTGCATAGCCATTTGGTTTTGTTTATTTAAAAGTATTTTAATCAATGTTGAAAATGTTAATTTCATTAATTAAAACAAGAATATAATTTAAAAAGCAAAAGGATTTCTTTTGTAAACTCTTGAGTTGTTGAAATTTTTATCACACAAAGGAGTGGATTTCTGTTGAATAAATAGTTGTCATGATGGAAAAGTGCTATTTTTATTCCTATGTTATGGGGGGTTTTTTTAAGTGCATATTTTTAGTTAATATTGTCTTGTCTTCTGTAATCATTTCAGACAGATTTAAGAACGATTGGCAAGAAATTCCTCCCCAGTGACATCAATGGTGGAAAGGTGGAAAAGGTAGACAATATTTTTACTTCACTTTTCTGTATTCTGTGATTTCTGTGTTATGACAGCCTTCTATGGCACATTAGTCTGGTTTTGTCATTACTTCACATACAAAACCCCCCAATGTTTGAATCTATTATAGTGTAAAAATGTGAACATAAGCTCCATAAAAGAAGACTTTCTGGGTTTCATTTCAACAACTTTGAATGATTAAATAAAAATCTGAACAATCTTGGCAACTTCATTTGTTGCTGGAAAGTCATTAAACTTGTTGAGTCTTGACATTACATCAGAATTTCATTTTTTCCCCTCATTATCCTGAGAGGGCAAGAAAGCAGGTCAGAAATAAATCAAAGTAGAGGCTTGATTCTGATACACAGTGATACATGTTTATGCTGGGTTACTTGCCTACTGGCATCCGTGACTACAGCTATGCACTTTATGTAATTTTCCTATGGTTGTGTATCCCACAAGTCATGTGGATAAAATGTGTTAGATGGGGTAACACTTTGTGCTAGAGAAGAGCATTATACTTGAAACTTGGGTGTGCTAGATTTTAATGCATGTTGTGTGTTTAGGTAAAAATGAAATTTGTCCCCTTCTGTATACCCTTCCTGTTTTGTTCCTTGGAACAAAACAATTCAGAGATGGGTAAAGGAAGGAATTTTATTTTAAACCTAGCAGTGGTTCTCACTTCAATTCTTTACCCCTTACTTCAAGTATTGATAGTCTATCACTGATGTGAAAGATCTGGGGAAACATATTTCTTTTACTGTTGAAATTCAGAAAGTGGTAAGTTAAGATGGGTTTGTTTTAAGAAAGCCAGATTGATTGCTGAGAGAGGCTGCTAAGAGCTGTTAGGATTTGTTTGTTTTGTTGTCTAAATGGAGTAGTCACTGCTGCAAGCACAGACTTCTACTAGAAAAAGGCACCAACGTTATTGCCATTTATGCAAAGCACACTTTAGAGAGAGGCCATGGCAGGATCATAGATTTTAGAAAGGCAGCAGTCAGTGCATGCAGTATATTATTTAGCAAATGCGAAGAGTTTTAACTTTATCTATATTCATAGATCTTTAGAAAATTATTCTTAAAAAAACCACAAACCAGACACTTGCAAACTGTTTCCTGGAGGGTGATAATCCTTCAGGTTTTGGGAACAATTACAGAAAAAAAATCGGCTTGAGAAGGACACCTATTTATATTTTTTACCTCAAACTGTTGAGTAGGATGCTGAATCCTTGCTCTCTTAACAGTAATTTCCTTTTTTTGAGTCAAATAAGGTGAATCTGAATCCTTAATCAGTGCTGCTGCTTAGCTTTCAATGTATGCAAATGAATTAGGTTATAGAGCTGTGTGTTTACAAAAAAAATATTTGCTTTATGGGAGAGGAACAACTTCTTAGTATAATCTCCCTATGGAAAGTAGTAATTTGTTGTTCAGAAATGTTTCAGTTAAAAATAGAAATTATGTGCTACTATTCTTCCTCTCAGCCAAGACTAATATCAGTATTGTTTATTTATATCTTGAGAACCTATGATGTATTTCCATCTTGCATAGAAAATAACTTCATTTATTTAAAAAATAACTTTTTATGCCTATTGTATAATAGGCAAATATTTGCATAAAAGCTGTGAGAGTCCTAGTATGAAACACGGGTATTTGACCACTGTAGATGATCAACTTCAGTCATTAATACACAGAGCTATTTCACTCATTCATTTAATATCTGTGGGCTAGAAAAAAATCAATATTACCAGCATTAACCACAAGATGGCCACATTTACATAGGATTTGGGAAAACTGAATCCTTCCATTTCTATCTAGATGACTACGCCACAGAGATCCGTTAAGTGTTTTTGAAGGAATTGAAGTGCAAAGAGGACTATAAAGTTACAACATATAATTTAATGGCTGCTACATTTAAGGTGTTATTGGTTTACTTTTGAGAACTTGTGTCATTACAATGGAAACATTAACTGCAGGAGAAGCATTCAGAAAGGATTAAAGTTGTGATCTCAAGAGTTCCTTTCTGAGTACTGGCAAATTCATGGTAAGCAGTTGAAAACATAAGGTGCCAGCAGTTTAATTCCTGTTAAAGGTTACTCACATGCTTCCCCATTTCTGTTTCATTGTTTTTTTGATTGTGGATTTTTTTTTCCTACAGCCTTTTAATTTTTTTTTTCAAAATTATGATTGGATTTGGGATTCCATTTAAAACTGATTGGCATTGAAAAAAGACTCTTTCAGTGAGAGTGTTTGCTACATCAGATCTTCTACTGCCATCACAGTAAAGCTACTGTGCTCCTGTTCTCTTATTTATTAATTTCTCTTCTTTTTATATATACTTACCTACTGGGTATCTGCTCTCATTTTGTGTTCTTCTGGCTGCCTATTCTGTTTCCTCAAGGTTAGAAGCTGATGGACTGTGCACTTTTTCATCTTTTTGCTGTCATTTAGGAGTTAGAGATCAGTTGAGCAGCCACAGACAATTTTATTTTCAGACAAATTAAAATGACTTAGCTGTAGCTGAAATGTGATAAATGGTTGAGATGATTGGTTTGAGCTTGGGTTTTCAGCTGGATTTATTTTGCTTTATTTTGGTGGTTTTTGTTTGCTGTGGGGTTTTGGGGTTTATTATGATTTTTTTGTTGGTTTTTTGGTCTGTGTTTTGATTTGTTTGTTTTTTTGTTTGGTTCTTTTTAGTAATAACTTTTATTGTTTGTAACATAGATTATAGTATGTCTAGTAGGGTATCCATTTTTGCGTAATCAGTAGACAAGTGACATCCCTTCAGTTTATGTTTTGATTGGACCATTGTTTTAGGAAGCTATGTTTCTAGTTGCAGTTTACAAAGCAGTTGTACTTCAAATTTCCTCTTGATCCAAACAGAGTCTTCTAAGCTGTATTTTTTTTTGTTCTTTAGAAGACTTTGTCAGTGAAAGTCATCCTGCAGTGAAATCTTATCTGGACTCCATGCTATGTTTGAAGTGACAGTATCTGTGTTTTTGTTTGTTTGCCTCCTACTCTGTTTTCATTCACTTTTATTTTATAATCTGTATCTCAGAGATGTGTGAAGCATCACAACTGTTTCTCTGTAAAACCCATTTTATCATGTTTTAGAACACAGAGTACATGAGTGATAGAAATTCAACATGACTGCCTGATCAAATTACACTTTTCTTTGCCTGGGGGCATCTGTTGGTGTGTCTAGATATTGCAGTGTGTTTGCTTAACAGTGCTAACAATTTTGTCTTTTCTGTTTGACTTATCTAGCTGGAAGGGCCGTGTGTCCTGCAAATACAGAAAATTCGCAATGTTGCTGCACCAAAGGATAATGAAGAATCTCAGGCTGCTCCCAGAATGTTGCGTTTACAGATGACCGATGGACACACAAGCTGCACAGCTATAGAATACAGTAGCATGTCAAAAATAAGGTGAACAGCTTCCTTTTCCATGTTTTCCTTTGCTACTTAAGTGTCCTTGAAATAATGGAAGTGTCCTTAGTAATTTATGAAAATATTGCTCTGCAAAAGAGGCTTCCTTTCTGGATGTGTATATAAAGGAGAAATTTAAATTCAGCATGCAAAGGTACATGTGAATGTAATTTACAGTTCTGTTTATGCTGAACTACATAACTGAAGAAAGTGGATTTTTGCAGCCATCTACTGAGTTGTGGTTTCACAACACACAGCATTTTGGGGGCGTGTGTAAACTTCGGGTCAAATTTCCAATTTTCAGTAGTAGTAGATCTTTTGCCTTACCTTTGTAGCAGGAATGCCACAGGCTTGACACTCCTAACCCAGTGCAACTAATGCTGCTTAACCATGGGCAGGTCTTTAACTTGGATATTTCTTCAGTTAAAAGTGAAGAAATATATATATTATATATACTGCTGAACACGGGGTTGCTTTGTTGTTTTGTTTATGGAGCTGCTGAAAACAATCTCCGGTGTTTAGTCTGCAGAGTCATGCTGTGCTCTGCACTCTTCTAGTTCAGGTAATTTTGGTTTAAAAAAAACCCCCTTCTTCTGTCTTTCTCTGGTTGCTGCAGCAGTTAGATATAGAAATATACTTAATTTTTGAATGTCATCTTTAAGAGTTAAACTGTTCCTTCTGAGCAGGAGCCAGCTTGCAGTTTAGAGTGATGCTGTCAGAACATTTAATGACATTTTAATTTTAGCTTGAGCCAGCAGAATTTGGAATATCATATTCCAATGCGAATATAAAGAAAGCAATAAAGGAAGGCAAACAGACTTTTGTGTAAGTAGATTCTAGATCACAAAATGTTTGAAGATAAATACCCGGTACAAGACATAATTTGAAAGCTTTTTGATAAAATCTCAGATGTTAGAGAACTCATCGCTCTAATAATGTTGTGAACGCTTGTTTTTACATAACATTTAAAGATTTAATTTGTGTTATATGATATTTTTTCAAGTCTGATATTATATTATTAAACTGTATTAATACCCTGTTTCAGTACATAATGTTACTTAAAATAAATAATTCACAATTTTCTTTTATATTATAGGTTTTTCATGACTATAGTTTTCATTTATTCCTTTCCCCTTGCCTTATTTTAATTTTTTTTCTGTGTTTCTTTCATGTCTGTTTTCTGATTGTCCATTTTTTTGCCTTCATCAGAACAATCCAAGCATCCATTAACATTGCTATGTTTAAATGGCACTGGTTCTGTAATTGGCTGACTCCATTATGAATTTTCCTCACCGTGTGGCATGGGCCTGTGATTGCAACAATAGCTCTAGCATGTTTTAAAGAGATTGTTGTCTCTCAGTTGAAAGGTTTTAAATGGCTGTGTCCTGTTTCTCACAAGAAGAAGCAGTTTCCAGATTGCACTGCTTGTCATATCTTTCAATTACATGTTGGAAGTACATGATTCTTTTATGCTTCTGCTGTTGCTTTTCCTAGGATAGATTCACGTGAGAAGAGGATGAGGTGGCTCCATGTGGGAGCTGGTGACAGAAAGTATTCATATGTTTTAAAATTATAGAGTAGTGAGAGAAGAAGCACTACAAGATGCATGGTTTTATATTTATTCTAGTATACTCCTAGCTCCTAGTAATGTGTAGAAAGGTTCCTTTCTAACCACTCTATGTGTCTACTAAGTTAAATGTCTAAAAAAAAATCCGAGATGATTAACTATTTGGAAATCCACTCTTAACTGTAAATGTGAGGAATCTGCCTCAAATCAGTTGTCTGAGAATATTAACTGATAATCAAAACAAATCATAAGCTTAATTCAGTATTGTGAAATTAGATATTAACCAAATAGGCAATTTACCAGTATTTATCTCTGTTAGAATCTAATTTGCAGTATGGCATTTTTGTATAAGTAGGAAGTGTTTCAATAAAGCTGTTGAAAAGTACTGTGCTTTTTGATGCTAATTTTTTATTATGGCATATGAAAATGTTGGAATTATAATAAGAGTAGTTTTTTATATATTTGTGACAGAATATTAATAAATCTATTTGAATTTTTTGACTTTGTTTCTACCTCTAGCCTGAACACTCCACCTGGAACAAAAATTAAGCTTTCAGGAATTGTTGAAGTGAGAAATGGATTCTTGCTGTTGGATGACAGTAACACAGCAGTTCTTGGAGGTGAAGTGGAGCATCTTATAGAAAAGTGGGAATTACAAAGGGTGAGGTAACACCACTAGAAATATTTGTCTTACAAGTTGCATATTACATTCAAAAATGTCAAGCTTATTCTGTTGATTGTGAACTTTTGTATAATAAACTTTTAGAACTGTACTGTCCAAATAGTTTTAGGGCTGCGGCCAAATGTATGCAAGTAGTCTTACATATAATGTTGCAAATTCAAAAATTACAAGTGATCTTTGCATGGGAACTGATTCCTTTCTGCAAGGATATATTAAATTTATGTTGCTAAATAGTCATGGGTGGTATTATGTTGGTAAATAGTCATGGCTTTCTTAAGCATTGTATTTGTTACCAAAATACTATGGAGTTCTGCCTTTTACAGTTACTGTCTGCAGACTGTGTCTTTTTGAGGCAAAAATAATAGAATAAATGTACAGAAAGCATTGAAGTTGGTAACGTTTGGAATGATCCCTGTACCCCAAATTTCATCAGTACTTTAGGTGAATTGTGGTTACAAAGTCAAATTGGAGATTCAAAATTCTTCCAACAAGGCATAAATATGTGTAAGCCCCTTTACTTTGGTTAGAACAAAAGTGGCTGCAGGAATATTTTTTGAAACATTTTCTCACAAACAGGTGCAAGTTCCTAGGGCAGGATTTGTGACCCTACTACCATTAGTCCCAAATATTTGCCAGATTAACTATCACTACTACAACCACGCACATCTCTGTATTTTTCCATCCACATCTCTGAAAGAGAGTAGCTGATTATGGACATGACGGTTAGTTCTGTTAGAAGTACTCATTTTATTGTTGTCCCTGCTAAGTTGGGCTCAGTAATTTTTGTTAGAGCTAGCCTTCTTTGGTGTTTGATTGAACTTCATAATTTCCAGCAAACTGAGCCAAAATTAATTTGAATTTTAGAGTTATGCATTCTGTTTGTCATTCTTCAGCCTTTATAGCTAAAAATAAGGGTTTTTCCAAAATGCAAAAGCATTCCTGGTTTTAAATGAAGCCTAAAGAAGGTTCTGGCAGAACCATCCCATTTCGTGATTTTTATTCTTACTTAGCATTAAGTCTTGTGAGTTCTCTTTTCAGTTAAAGAAGGTAGATAGGGCAGAAGAGAGAACACAGAGCTAACACTTTCTTAAGAATTCACAAGACAAGAATAGAACTGGTTTGCTTTCTTGGTGATATTTTAAATAGTCTGTTTTCATATTTCTTCTACCTGGACTTCAACAGATAAATTTTGCTTTATACTTCCTAATTGATTTTTCAAATCAGTGTCAATAAATAACTTGGAACAGACTCTATTTACATTAATAAAAAAAGCAAAGCATTTAATAACCAAAGGTGTGCTGCTGACTACAACTTTCAGCACTTGTTACCCAACTCTCTTGGCTCTATGCAGTATGTGTAACAGTGTGGTAGCTGTCACTGATTTACTCTGGTAAGATACAGAAAGTTAACTGTTGCCTGCTGCTATCCCCTCAGTGCTCTGGTTCTCAAACTTTTGGAGTTTGTCAGAGTATTTTCTTTTTCTTGTTGACCACCTCATAGCACATGAACGTGGCCATGTCAGAAAAGCTGTGGGTGACAAGGAATCAGTTTGGACAGGTGAACCATGACCACTGGAAATTGTAGCTCCAGTTCTATATCCAGACTGACAGCTAGACAGATAGGGCTCAAACAAATCTGTAGAAGCCAGATGCTACATGGTAGCAGTTTCCCTCTGAACTTGAGGCTTCAGTCCTGTTCAGAAGGGTTTGCAGAAGAGTACAGCTGACAAATAAATACAATTGCTAAAATATCTGAGAGGTGATAGGGATATTGCCACTCCTGGTCTAATCTTGTCATGGAAGCTTAAATAAAATGCTGAATTGTGTTTGCATAAAAAGACATAAAACTTTTATTTGTGTAACTGTTTCAAATTACTTGTTTTGAAGCTGGTTTTTTATTTTTGATGGCAGTTTTATATTTTGTCTCCACTAGGAAGTCTAAGATGTGTTAATTTGGCTTCCTCTGTAGGTGATGAAGTAAGGAGGTTTTATACTTAGCATAAAGCTAATGTTATTAAGCCAAATAGCATGAAACTTTAGAATAAAAATTGTCTATTCTGTCTTAAGGTATTGCCCTTGCACCTACTTGTCAGCTTCTACTTGTTCAATTGTATTACTATTTTGTTCCATTCAGAGCAGTGTTTGAAATTGCTTTCAGGAGGAATCAAGTTTTAGTAATAAAAGACTCATAATACAAAGTAGCATATGTGGAATGAATGCAGTATTATCACACTGCATGAGAAATAAATGTGCTCTTCCTTGTAGATTCAATTTTATCATAAGGTAAATTCTTACCTGGGAATTTCAGGTTATTTTAAGTGTCCCTATTTAAGAGACAGTAAATAAATAAGGAAGGAGTGTAAATGAGACTGTTACTGTGAGATTTGCCTTTCTAGATTATTTGGAAGTATGAGGTGAAGTGTCGTGGACATCTTTAAGAAAAAATACAGTTCCAAATAATTATTGCTTTGTGGTGTTCCTCATTGCTTTGTGATGTTCTGGTGGTGACTGATGTTCCAAACATGAAGGATCAGTATCTGTATGATGTTGCTGGTACCCTTCTTATGTGGGAAGAATATTTTGTATTGCTGTTAAACAAAACACCAGACAATATATAAGTGAAGTCTGAAGCAAATATGCTGAGGTGATTGGTGAGACTGTTTGGTAGGGTCTTAAATTTTTAACACTTGGAGTTACAGTTCATCTAAAAGTAAAGCTGTTTAGTATGCTTCAAGATTTTTCTGTTGTGGTGAAAGTGAGGCTTAATACTGAAATTATGTCATGGGAAAAGGAAGTGGTTTTAGGTGTACTTCAAAATACATGTATAAAGAAAGGCAAAGGTACAATGGTACATAGTATCTAGCAGTCTTATATTGTAAACATTAGTTTCTTAAGAGATTCTCTAGGAAATCTATTTTTAGTGTCATGATGCAAGTAGAGCAAAAAAGGTAAAAGAAGTACACTATATGTATTTATAACAAAGTTTATTGTTAATGATAGTTACTGCTGGGTTATGAGGAAATTTAATTGTAAGTTAAAGAAGATTGTGTGTGTTACCAATTTGCTTTTTATTTGGTGCCATGTGAAACCTGGTTTCTAAAGCAGCTGCTCTCCCTTCTCAGCAGAGAGTGCTCCTTGAGAAGAAGGTTTCAGATCATTAGAATTCTTTCATTGTGGATAACAGTTTTATGCAATAAATTGTTATGATTCAAAATTCATGTAGGTAACTGTTAGTAAATAGGCAGTCAGTTTATAAGGGCTTTTTTGCCATTTGTCTAATTGCACATTTGAGCAGTAGATTGGAACAGTCTTTTTCTTCTGTGTGATTTCTTGATTCTGATTTGGTAAAAAAGAAAAAAGTGTAAATTCAGCTTGTTCTTCCTGATTACAAGACACGAGGAATTAATCCAATGCTTGAGTTCTTGGCTAGCCTGTAATTATTTATTTTAATTATAATTTGATTCAGTATGGGAGTTCATTCCAAAATTGCCTGCACTTCTCTAGGTACAAACAAGCAAACAAACAGAAATGCCAGAGTAGTGCAGGGTTTATTGCACCTGGAGTTCCTGCTCTGGGGAAGTGAAGTGGCTTGGCCATGAAATCCTTGTTCTCCGTGCTGCTTCAGTTAATAGCTACAGGGAGGTGTGAGCATGCTGCAGTCATCAGCCCTTGGTTAGCTCGTATTTCTAAGGCAGCATTTTAACTGAACTGGTTGAAACTAAAGCGCAAAAATTTTATGATTTCTGCACTTCTAAGTGCTTTTTTTGAATAATTTATTGAATACTTGATCAGTGTTTTTTGCTCTAAGGTATGAGAAAAAGGGTTATTCTTTTTCTTCAACCTTGAAAGGAATTAATAGCTATAAATGATTTAGAAAACAGTCTTTGGTTCCTGAATAAAAGTAGTTAACTTGAAAGGAGTAGACCAAAAGCTTTAATTTGGGTATGTATTAGCTAAATTAATCTATTGCTTAGTTTAAGAAATTCTCAGATAACATAGTGGCCTAAAGCTTGTGTTTATACTCCATTTCTCACATGATGGATTAAAATCAATTCTACATCAGGTTAATAAATATATAGGTAAATGTCATATATAGCCTTAAGTAATTAAGGCTGTCTCTGATAACAGAGAATGTATGTAGTCATGCATGCATGTCTGTTGGGAGAAAAGGACAAGAACAAATTAAGCTGATAAAAGAGATACATTATAGGAAATGCAATTTTAACAGCATTGAGGACCTGTTCCTTTTTTTCTTAGTAGCACAGCATTTTGTTTCCAGCAGTGGCAAAAAGGTGATTGTTTTTAGGGAGAGATCACAGTCTGAGCACTTATACAGCCTGGCCAAACAGAATTACTGTATTATATTAGGGGATACAATTCTGATTAGTCCTTTCTGTGTTTGCTTATGCATGGGAGGATGAATTTCACATAGTGGTTGAGGATGGAGGTAATCTGGCTCAATCAAGGCCACCTACAGCCAATTGTCCAGGACAGTGTCCTGGCAGCTTTTGAGTATCTCTAAAGATGGGGACTCCCCAGCCTTCCTGTCTCAGTCACTCTCACAGTCAAATAAGTGTTTTGTGATGGAGGGAATCTCCTATGATTCAGTTTCTGTCCACTGTCTCTGTCATCTTACTGGGCACCACTGAAAAGAGCTTGTCTCCATCATGCAGATTGATAAGTTCCCCCTGAACCTTCCCTTTCTAGGCTGAATTGGTCCAATCCCTTTTTAAAGGTTTTGTGTGCCTTTGCAATGTCTACTGGCTGGAATTTCATTGGACATCATTGGATGTATGAAAAAACATCTGCTGCCTAAATGTGTTGTGCTTTGTGCTATTAGTGTAGATTTTGATATATAACTGGATTTTCTACATGTGCTCTATATGCCTTAGTAATTATGCAAAATTCCATAATTTTCTTTGTTCCTCTGCCTCTCCTCCAACCCTCTTCTTAACTTAGGTGACCCAAGATTTAAAAATACGAATTTGTTTTCTGCTGAAAATACCCATTTTGCAAGTTTAATGTTCTTTCTGAAATAGAGACATTTGTCATATAATCTGTTTTCTGTTTGCAATTTATTAATTATCAATTTTCTTTTACAGAGTTTGGCAAAACACAATAGGAGTAACATTGGAACAGAAGGTGGCCCTCCTCCTTTTGTACCTTTTGGGCAGGTATAGTGTACTTCTCTTTGTCGCTTCATAAAACTACCTGTATTATGATATCTATGTACCTTGTGCCAGTTAGGTAAAGGCTGTCAAAGCACCTTAGATCTTTATAACCTGGATATAAAAAATGTGCCTGCTAAAAAACAAAACCAAAACTGTGTTAATCCTGTTTCTTTGCTGTGTCAGATTCCAGTAACATTTTTCCTCTCAATTTCAAACTCAACTTTATTTAGTGTATGGAGCCTTTGATTTTGCTGGTGAGATTGTGTCGGCACTTATGCAGTCTCTCCTTAAATGCTAAAGAATTTGGCAAGGATCAGCAAATTTCCAAGAATCGTTGTGATTGCATCATGATGTCTAATTACACTATCATATTCTTTATCTGAGGGTCTGCTGCTCTAATGGAATAAAACTTGGGTGGGTGTTTTTCAAATGAGAGCAGGCAGAAGAATAATTAAACATTTCTTTTGTATTTTCAGAAATGTGCATCATATGTGCAAGTGGATAGCAGAGATCTTGATCGCAGAAAGACTCTGCAAATGACAAATACTGTAAAACCTGTTGCGGACAATGATGAATTTGAAAAGCAGAGAACAGCTGCTATTGCAGAAGTAGCAAAGAGCAAAGAGGTTAGAATGCATGTGTTGCAGCATTTTACTTACTGTAATTGATCTTTTCTTGTCAAGTATTTGTCTCTTAAATGGCAAATGCTTTCTGATATTTGCCTGCATATAATTCTACCCCTGTATCTTTAAAAAGATGAATCAGACTTAGTCCTTTTGAATTGATGACTGTGTTATTATTTTAATAAAGGTACTGAATGTATCATAATGTTTTATTGTAGATATGATATTGCTACCACTACTAAAAAATGAGTGGTGTACAATTTTGCTAATAAGATTTAAGTAATAAATGCGGGTTATCAATTTTCATCTGTTCTTTTTAATTCTCAAAACCCCCATAATTCGCTAAACTCAGTCTGAAAAAATAGCTGGGAAATTTAGTTCTAATGTGTCAGGTTTTTATGTTCTCCTTTGGTCTTCTTTTTAGTTTATTTCTCAAAGTGCTTAGTAAGTTGTAACAGCTAGAATTATATACCCTTTTTACGATCTCATTTGGGCACAGGGGAAAAAACTCCTGACTAATAAATTAATCTTTTTCTCTGTGTATGTAAGTTAGTGCTTTATTTGTTGACCCAGACCATAATAAAAAAACTCAAAAAACCCACTGCAGCAAAAGTTTCTAATTTTTCTACTAGCTAAATATTTTCATTATTTCTGTTTGCTGAAATGTTATTTTGTGCTTATCTAAAGACCAAGACATTTGGAGGAGGTGGTGGTAGTAGCAGAAGCAATCTCAGTGTGAGTGCTGGAGGGAATCGAAACAGGGAACTGTTCCAGAAAGAGAAGATAGCAAAACCAGAGGGGAAGAATGAAGGTGTCTACCGAGAACTGGTAAGATGGAAGACTTGAATGGAGTCTTGAATGTGTAAGATTAAAAACAAAACCCCAAATATAACAAGAAAAAAAATCAAAATACCTTGAGGAATGATGACTTTGCTTTCAATTAATTTTTGGGTCTGCTTAGAATACTTATTGTACTTGTGTACCTTACTGAGATAGCTATGAGTTTCACTGTGATTCTGGGCTAAACATTTATTCAGTAAAATTTAAGTATGTATCTCAGAGGTTAGATTCCATTAGGCTTGGGATTTTGTGGGTTCTTTGTAGGGTCTTGATATGGCTATTTTTGAACCTAGAGACAGAGTGTTATATTCATGGGGTTCCAGTTAAGAATGTTTTTGATAGCAGCTGTTGAAGTAAATGGGTAACTGGTATGATTTTGGTGCAGGTGCAGTGTTTTTTTCTGTACTTAATGCTTTTTGATTCCTGTTTTGACTTTTTGTCATCGTGCTCTATGTAGTTTGGAATAACAGAGCCTGCATTTCTGCACAAGTAAATTGTTTGCATTTCTTTGCTTTCTTCTGTAAAACCTTTAGCCAATTATGTTTTATCCATATTTTAAGAAGTGGGTTTTGCATTGTCTGCAAAAGCTTTGAAGGGGTTCAAATTGGAACAGATGGCTAGTTTTGATGCCCGTATTATTTTGAGATATTTCTTTTAGTTTTCATATAGACTAGGAGAATTCGTGCTTGAAGGCCTGTAGTAGTAGAACTGGAAACTAATGAATTAAAAATCATACTACTAAAAAAACAAAATCGCTTGATTACCTGCTTCTTTTGAGCTTATATGCAGAGGTTTTATATAAAACTAAAATATTGTTTCAATTAAAAAGAAAAGAAAAATTAATGTAACATCTGGTGTGTTTATAGAGTGTTGTATTTATTATTTTTGTTTGTACCTTTTATTTCAGGTTGATGAAAAGGCTCTAAAACACATAACAGAGATGGGTTTTAGCAAAGAAGCAGCAAGACAGGCACTTATGGATAACAGTAACAGCCTGGAGGCAGCATTAAATTTTCTTCTGAACAACAGTAAACAGAAACCCATTCAGGGACCACCACCTAGAGGTAAATCTTGCAAAGAGATGCTTTAAAACTATTTACAAGCCAAAAAATTTTGTGTGGGGTGGATTACTAATGTAGTTATAGAAGGACATATTTGCATGTTTTCTTCCTGCAAGTTAGAATACATTGCAAACCTGAAAGCAAATCCCTAAGAAAGACTTCTGTGTATTACATTCTTGTCAGAATTTTTGAGTTGGAACTCAGATGTTTAATTAGCTTTAAATGGGAAATGTGTATCCTAGAATCGCAGAACAACATGAGTTGGAAGGGACATGAAAGATCATCTTATTCCACCTCCCCCACACCCAGCTCCCAGACAGAGAGGCCACCCACGACACCAGCTTGCTCAGGGCCCCACCTAGCATGGCCTTGAACACTTCCAAGGACAGAGCATCCACTGCTTCTCTGGACAACCTGTTCCAGTGCCTCATCACCCTCATAGTGAAGAATTTTTTTATCACATCCAATCTAAATCTCTCCAGTTTGTAGTTTAAAATTGTTCTCCCTTGTCCTATCACTGCCTTTCTGTTACAGAATTTTTTAAAGACAGAAAATACAAACATTTTGTAAAGCAAATGAAGGCATGTTTGCGCTTTTTAATTTTTATTGCCCATTCACAAAAAGCCTTTCATGCTTACAGGTAAGGGGAAGGGCCGAGGCCGAATAAGACCTGAAGATGAAGAAGAGCTAGGAAATGCCAGACCATCTGCACCAAGCACACTGTTTGATTTCTTGGAATCCAAAATGGGTACTCTAACAGTAGAGGGTGAGTTACTGAAATTAATGTATCTAGAACAAATGTTGGATAGTGTAGATTCATTTTTCCTAACTCTAGTCATCCAAAAGTTGCTACCTAGAACTTCCTCCACGGTCAGTCATTAAAGAAACAAAGAGTGCTTGGAGAATTATTCCTCTCAAAAAAGGCCGAATAAGTTGCTCAGTAGTGATTAGATGTTTAAAAGTCGGTAACTTGAAATGAGATGACATAAACCACAATTTGTTAATCTGACTGGATACTTCCTGAATCATGAATCTTTATTTATGACATCATAAGTCTTCACTGTATTTAACAAAAATTGAAATATTCCAAGAAATAACTTTTAAATACACCAGCATTCTGCATTAGCTAATGCAGTTTTGTAAACTGGTCAGGTAGTGAATATAACCACATTTTCAGAAAGAAGATATTTGAGATATTTCTTGGCAACTCGTTTTGCTTACCAAAGTTGCTCTGGATTTCTTACAATAAGCAGAATTGAAAACAGTGGTAGTGTTTTTGGCTTACACTGCAAACATTGATTTTTCTTTGGATACGTTTTGTGCTTATATTGAGATATTACAGAAGGCTTTTATGTTTGTCTGAAAGACATTTAAAGGAAAATAAAATAAATAATCCCTGAGGCTTATATAAATTTCTCATTTTCAGTGTTTTTGTAGTAAGTAGGTAATAGTAGTTTATCAAGACTTGTGAAATGAGTGAATTGCTCTTTTAAAGGGATAGTACTGATTGCTTAGGGATACTTATGATCCTTTGGTTTTAGTGCATGTATGTAGACAATAAGCAATATGTGAGTAAAAAGCCAGATATATTTATTACATTTACTTCAGTTTATAATCTTCAATATTGTGTTTTAAAGATAAATACACATCACTTTTATGAGTTTTTTTCTTCTTAAATGAAAATAAATGATTGCATAAATGTCATAAGAAGAAAAACATAATTCTGTTAAAACTTTTTAAAGGTTTTATACTCCTTGAGTTACTGAAGGTTCTGCCATATTTCCTGCCATGACACACAGGGTTTTTGTTTTTATGGTTTTATCACTATGTTGGTTTTTCTCACTTTATCTGAGTAATCAATATGTAATCCAGTGTACTATTCCTGAACCATACTTTCCTTAAAAAAATCCATACCTAACTTCTTAGCATTTTTGAAGAGTTCAGAAAGTGTTGAGATTATTTTGTGAAATTCTTTTCAATCTTTCTGCCTTTTTCTTTTCTGAAAAAAATAGATGTTGTACTTTGTAAGGCTTTGAAGTGGTTGCTTAGTTTCATGTTCTTAGCTTTTATTTTCCTTACTGAGTATAGCCCATAGGATTGCATCTCTGTTTTTATGCCAGGTTTTAGTTTTGCTTTCAGAGTCTTTTAAATGGATATTTCAAGAAATACATAGGCATATGTTTTTTTTTAACTTTCAAAAGTGATTTTTTTACTTGCCAAATTGGAGAAAAACTCTGCAGTCTGATGAATTCAAACACATCCTTAAAATCATATATTAAAAGTTTATTTTCTGCCATTTTATTTCCTCTGCCTTTGAAAATAATTTCAGTTAAATTCTTAATTATTAGTTGTCTTAAGTTCCACTCAAACTGAGATGACAGGAGTTTTAGAAGTGTTTGCTGCGTGATCTATCTGCAGTGACCATACTTGGCACTGTGAACTCTTCAGTCATGAAGTCTGCATCCAAATGTCTGCAGAAAACAGGATATATACATATATATATATAAAAAACTAGTACCTCCTAAATTTAATTTGATCCTGTTATCCATGAGCAGTAGAGAAACACATTTTCACTTAGAATTAGAAAAGTGCACACACTAAGGAGTGCCCAGGCTGGCAGGTTTTTCTCCATTTATATTCACCAAACACTGTACTATACCACATATAAAAGAAGATCGATAGATTGTTCTGCAGTATTTCTGGCACCTTGCTGTCCTGCATGGTCTCTAAAATCTCATATTGTTTTTTAGGTATTGAGAAAGAAAGGGGTTTTTATAGGGACAGTGGTTTTGAATATATGAGCAAGTCCCTACTATTACACGTTTGTGTATGATCAGGAGCAGATGATTACCTGGAATGGCCATATTTATCATTATTGCAAGCATTAAAGTCCAATACACTTGAGACAGAGTGTAATTCCTTCTAAATGACTGGAAGTCGTTGTACGATCCAAAAAGCAAAAGACGGTTTTGCTGAACTATTTTTTAATATTTTTTAATCCTGTACTACACCACATTTTCTTCAAAATCTTATGTGATCTGGGGAAAGTGTCTGAAAAAAAAGAATCGTTTCTCTTTTCAAGTACACAGAAGATTGATTTGCTTTGTGCATCCCTCTTTGTTTTTCTTATCTATTGTTTCCAATTACACCTGAAAACTTAGTAGTGTGGAGAATTTCTAAATTTGATTCTGGCTGGGTGGTTCTATTGCTGAACAGGAACTGCAGAACTGTTGTTGAATTATTTTCTTTGATTTTGTACTTTTTCATACTTGCATTTAGACCAAGTAGAAAACCAATTATGAGTTGAAATATCTTTGTATTTTTTTTTTGGGAGGTACTTGTATTCCTTTTAAAAGTGAAGGCAGCACATTAAGTTTTTTTTGTTTGCTTTTTTTTTTAAAAGAAGTTACAAGAAAGCATGTTAGTGTTTTGCCCCATAAATGATATCTTGTGATGATTTTATGTTTTATCTCCTCTTTTCCATTAAGGAGATATTGTTTTAAGTAATTACAGCTATTAAAAGTATTAAATAGCTGACTCCATGATCTGCTAGCTCTTTAATTGTAAAACACAGCATACTTTAAACGTACTTTATTTAAATGAAATGCAAAGAATTAAACAAACTTATCCTTAAGTTTAAACTGCATGTTTATTTATTTATTTATTTATTACCGTGAATAGTTGGTGGCACCTACAAAAGTATTTCTGTGTTGAAATTAAGTAATTTGAATTTTGGCAAGAGAAACCTCCTGACTGCAAGAGATAACACAAATAGAATACAAAATTGCTTTCAATTAGCTGCCTGTGCTTGTACTTGGTTAATTTCTGCTACTGAACACAAAAGATTTTTTTCCATTAATCTCCTTATTGTTTTCTTTTGTTATGAGGAGCAACTCAGCTATCTTTGCCAGCTTAAATAAATAAACACAAGGATTATCAGAGAGAATAAGATGATACCAAGAGCACTGGCTATAGTATTAATGAATAATGAACATTATTCTTTATCTAGTCCCAAATAAATTAAACGTTTGAAATAAATTGGTAATGCAATACAATGTAATTAAAAATATTTGTTTCATTTTGTGGTCACACCATTTATTTGAATATATAGGAGTGAGGGTGTGTTGCAGGGAAAAAGAGAGTCTTACTTTTTGGAGTTAAAAGAAATTTGTAACATTTGAAATCTGCCATTCAGTAGCCATGTTTTCAACAAGCACAGAATGCTATGGACAAGAGATCCAAATTGAATAATAGCCATATTTCTTATTCAGCCTTTCTTCTAAAAATTGAACTTTAGTCAGAGCTAAATGTGACTATCAAGAAAATCACTTTTATTTGTTGTATTGGTATGTTAGCATTGTTAACATTGATGATATATGTTACAAGGCTTGTACTTTTATTTTGCCTTTAAATGTAAAAGGGACAAATACAGTAAATTTCATACATTTTAAAGAATGATAAAAAATTATCAGTTTTTTGTTAGAGTCCTTTAATCCAGTTAGTTGAAGTTTGTAGTGAATACAATGCAAAATGTTTTGGATTTTTTTGTTCACTTCTTTATTATACCTCTTCTCAGCTTGTATTTGGTTTGTTTCAACAGAAACATGCACCCAGGTCGCTGTTCCTCAGTGTTGCTACATTTTAGAAAGAATTATATTGAAATTGATTTAATTTGACAAAGCTATTGGGTAATAGGAATTTTACTTCATGACACAAAGTGTGTGCAAATGTATCACTAATTATCTTCTAATTTTTAAATCTTTTGATCAGTATGAGATAGAACATGCCCTGGAGGTAGCTGTCTCAAAGATATACTTCCATACAGTTACACAAAAGTATTATGCAGTCTGAGAGGAGAAACCCAAAACATTGCCAGCAATGTGCAAGGGCCACGCTCATCGAATTTGGCTGCGTTATTAAACATGATGAAATCCACAGGAGAGGACCACAGGAAGCAGTACTTTTTAAATTCCATTGTGCACTGAGCAATGACTTATGAATTGTGTTGGCTGGGATTTCCAAGAGCTGCAGGTCCTGCTGGTTCCTTGTAATCAGGGCAATGTGATTGGTCCTGTAGGATCCTCTTGCGTCTCACACGCAAAGGCCAGAGTGAGTGAGTGAGTGAGGGTTGCAGGTGACAAACGCTACTTGTCATCTCAGAACTTCCGAGTAGATGACAAGAACCTTATCATTAATTTTTACATGTATTTTTTCCAGACCATGTTCCCAAACCTCTGGTTGCAACAATGATGACTGGATTAACCTATGCCGCTGTTGGAGAGTAGCTTACTACATCTTCTTGTTACAATCCAAATTAATATTTGTTATAGCCCTGTAGGAGGCATTACTTTTCTGGGAACAGTTGCTAATGGTTTGTTGGAGTTGAGGCAGGAAGTAGAAGCAGTTGTGGTAGACAACTTGTGAATGAGATCCCTTGATGCTTTTTTTGATCCTTATTTCTCATAAAGAAACTTTAGAATCCCTTCATTTTTTGGTGATCAGACCAGACAGCACAAATACATGAAGAACCAGTATTATTATCATCTCCTGGCTTTTTTTGTTGGCTACTGTTGACAAAGTAACATTTGCTGCTATGTGGCAGTTTCCATTTGCAAGTGACTTGTGCTTGAATGTCAGTCAATCAGTTAATGTGTCCTGCTCATTTAAGGCTGCTGTGTATGATGAGTCCCCAGGAAAGCTTTTGCACAAGAATTGCACCTCTGTAAAAAACATAAACTTATGGGATTTTGCATACCTTAAGCTTAAACTAAAAATAGTCAGGTGTTTCATGTCAGCCTTTGTATGCCACAGTAAAGAGACCTAGAAAAAAATAACCCCATTCACTGTCTTGAAATTCTCTAGTCACTTTACCTGCAGTCTAACACATAGTATTATTTTAACTTTACATTACTATTAAAAAAAAATCTGTAATTAAAGGATGCAACACACTTTCAAGTCAGCTTGTTGCTTTTATGTTATAATCACATTATCTTGTGTAGACAATAGCTAAAATTATTCATTACAAGTTATGAAATTGAATAGAAATTTCAGTAAACTCTTTTGAATTATAGAAGAATATATCTATGTTCTGAGTTTTCCTTAAGGCTTTAACTAAACTGTAACTGCTTTGCATGCGTTTTTGTAGAGTCCTTGTACCTTGTACGCACTAAGTACTGTCACTACCTATCTCAGCTCAGGAAATGTTTATTTATTTAGAAAAAGAGCAAAGGTCAGCCCTTAAGAGGAAATGTTTTGAGTTTAAGTCAAACCTAATATCCTGCCATCTAGGAAAGTATTACCATGTCCAATATAGTAATGAACCCATTCCTGTTTTTTTTTTTCTGTTGAAACAGTGACTTTAAATTAATGTTACAGAATATTAAATAAGATTATTTATAAGTGAATTAGGTTAGAGTTTTATACGCATTTTTCTGTAATGGTGTGCACAAGGGAGTAAACATTCAGGGGTCATCAAACTGTTCAGTCATTTTGTGTGTAATTAACATTAGGAATAGACCTAAGAGCTTAGGTTGGGCATAGGAAGAGTGGAAGCCTGAGCATTTTACTACCAGGAGAGAAGAGGTATAAATAAGAATGTTGTGAACAAAGACACTTAATTAATTAATTTGGAAGTTAAATCTTTCTAGATGATAGGAAGTGTGTAAGATTGGTATTATACAGAAGTGGAAAAGCGTTATGGAGCTATTTAGTGAAAAGTTACAGATGTAAAGAAAAACAGTACTTTCATGTCTCATTTGTAAAGAAGAAATAAAGAGGTACTTCTAATTTTAAAGGTGTTATTCTAACAAAACAAAATTAATTATACAAGATTTAAAGTCATCTTTGCATTTTTAAAAAGAAAATGCATATTTATGAAACTCTTGTTTCTAAGTAGTATGTGTTTACATTTAATGCATTAAAAATGTGATGGGTTTCAGAGTAATATATTATAGAGTAAGATGTATTTTTACCAAGATCATGTTCAAGCTAAGCCTTATATTTGCTTATGCCATGTTAAAAACCAAAAACACTAGGTAATTTTAGTGAAGCAAATGTGACTTCTATAAGTTATGCTACATCAAATATATGTAAAAATTGAGCTAGATTCTTATTGGCCACTTTAGTAAATTAAATTGATAAAAATTCTGTGAGCTACTACTAATCATGTGATGCTTGAAAAGTTTTTTATTAAAAAATAAACCAGGTAAAATTTACATTTTAATTTTAACTTGCCATCTTGCATGTAGTTATGAAAGTTGATACATTTGCTGTCAGCTATCAGTGTTCATTGTTTCTAGTGGTAACATTCCTTTCCATGGGAATGTGTGAGGGCCTGACTGCACAGTCCCACCAGGCTCATGGACACAAGCAAGAAAATAACACCTTTGCAGCTGCCCACATGGCACAAAATTGCTCATGTAAACACGAGTCCCTTTAATGGGTTTATGTTTTCCTTTTCCATCAGCTTTAAAGTCTGCTGGCAGATCTATACCTAGCCACCAGCACACACACCCCCCCATGTCAGTCTGTCCTGGCCAGGAGAGCCCTGACCTGTGGTTCCCACTTCATCTCTGGCCCAGCCTGTTGGCTGCTGCAGCCTGGAGCTGGTAGAAGTACATGGATGTGCTTTGTACAGCTCTGGCCTCGGTCTGAGCCCAGACCGGGGGCTCCTGGCAGATGGCCTTTGAGACCCCATTGGTCTCTCCACTGTGCATGGTCTCTCTCACTGTTCCTTGTCACAGCTACCAGCTTATCCTACCTCAAATTTGCCAGTTTAAAAACATGTCCCCTCACATACACAACAGAGAATTTAGAAAGAGAATTTAATAAGGAGATGAGACAGGTTACAGTGGTCACATGCAGGACTGTATTCACCAGGAACCTACTATTTGCAGCTCTCCTGTTTAATCTTGTTTCTTCTGTATTTTCCCCTGGGTTTATCTTCATTTCTCCCGTCCTTTTGCTCTTCACCTAAGCAACCCCATTCAAAATTTCATGTTTGCCTAAAAAGCTCATAATTCCATAAAAAGTTCCACAGATATCCACAGTTCCCTTCCTCTCCAGCAGGCCATAGCATGTTTCCTCTCTTTACTTATATTCATGATAATCTTGTCTTTATTCTCATCAGTTAAGAGTTCTGGTTGAAGCTCTTAAAGGTGGCGCTCGAGAAGGTCCTGTTATGGCTCACTGATTAGAGTCTCCAGAGTCCTGGGCTTTGCTACTATTCCTGTTACCTACATTTTGCCAGCTCTGTTCATTTTATCACTTCAGATTCTTGCCTTTTCTCTTTTTTCCTGAATAACTGTTAACAAGGTATTTTTACAGAAAGTTTCAATTCAGATTATAAGTATTCCCTTTTCCTCCTAATTTTCCTCTCTCCTCCTTTCTCCACCTTGGAATTCTGTTTTTCTCTCTTAAAGGTCTCTTACTTGAGTGGGTTGTTCATGTCCATAGGGAGGAACGAATTATCTCCTGGAAATTTATGCCTGGCTTTTCTCTTGCTCATAGGTGTTTTGGTTCTGAGTACAGCCTAGAGTACTGGAATTCTGGGCTGTATACTTAGAACCAAATTCTGATAATTAAGAATTGCAGTTCAAATGTGTCTGGTAAATTCTCTGTGTGTACCAGTCCATTTCCCTTTCACAAAGGTGCATACATTTCTGAAGAATACTGTTGCTTTATCTCATTTAAGGCTGCTGTGTATGAAGTCTGAAACAGTATCTCTAAAATGTATTTGTGTGAAATATGTTAATTGAAATAATTTTTTTCTTTGTAGAACCAAAATTGCAATTTCAGCCAACACATCAAGTACAGCACAAAGTTATGAATACAGAACAGAACGGCATCAAAGAGAATCATTCAAGACATGTTTCTCGCAATGACATGAGACAACCAAGGAATGAGAAACCCCCTCGTTTTCAAAAGGATTTTCAGAATTCAAGGCAGGCTTTGGAAAGTGGTGGGTTACCAAGAAACAGAGGTCCTGAAAGGCACAGCTCTTTAGAACACTGGACAGATGAAAAAAATAAAAGTGACAGACATTATCCTAGAAATGACAGGTCAAAGGATTTGGGTTATCCCATAACCACTCACCAGAGTGATATTACTTTCAAAAAAAGGGATAACAACATGCAAAACAGAGTAGGAAAAGGAGTGTCTTTCTCAGAATTCAAGGAAAATTCTGCTGCTCAAGATGTGACTGACAACAATAACCAGAAACGTGGGAAAAGGGAAAACCAAACACACAATTCAGAAAATTTTTGTGATAGGAAGGCACGAACAATAAGTAATGAAGCCTTTATGGTAAAGCGTGAGCAACATTTTGGTGTTAATAATGATTACCAAAATCCAAGTAGGACTGATAATTTCAGTGCTGTACCAAATGGAGATACTGAGCATCATCAGAAAGGAAGACGAGTAGGACCTATCAAATCATCAGGACCCACTGTGATCCCATCTTTTGATGATAAAATGTTGTATTACAACACTGGTCCCAAAAAGAGAACTGGGCCCATCAAACCAGAGAAAATATTGGAACCATCGAGTCACATGGAGTATGGAAAAAGTTGGAGACCAGGGGATGAATGCTTTGCTCTTTATTGGGAAGACAACAAGGTATGCCTTTGCTAAGTGAGAACTATCTCAAATTGTACCTCTAATGCTCTCTTACGTGTGTGTGGGAGATATTTAGCACACTACCACTGGGACATGGCCTTTGTTCATAGGTGTGCAGTGTGCTTCTTGCCTAGCTCCATGCTCTGTTTTTTATATTTATGATGTATGTCAGTTGCATTCACTGCACAAAATTTTCAAGTCCCTAAATCAAGTCCTTGTTTCTGTCATGTACATGGAGTTTAGGATGTCTTAAGTTCCTTACTGAAGCATTTGACTTAAGTGCCGAAAATTTGAAGGGATGAATGTGGATCTAGGTGCTCATGTTCTTTGCTGAGGAACAAAAACAAAACAAAACTATGCTATCTAGAATATCTATAATGGTAGATGTGTAATTCCTTTTTCTGGAACAAGTCAGCACACAACCTTTAGCAGACAAAGAAAGAATAAAGTCTGCAGGAATGGGGCTGTAAAAAGCCTGCCAGTTTTCTTTCAATCATTACAGAACAGAAACAGCAAAAGGCTTAATTTTGTTTAGCTCTTGTATACTATCAGGTAAAGAATTTGTGGACAAATTAATTATGCTGCATGATAGATTTGTATTACTGATTTTTAAAAGCTTAAATACTTTATTTTCAGCTCTTTTCCCCATTAATGAGATTTCTCTTGCAGGAGGACATTTTGCTTTCTTCTCCTTTGCTAAGAAAGTTTTAGGCTGTTTTTTTTGATTTGTCATTGCCTGTTCAAGAGTTGTCTGCCACTCTTCATTGGTAGTTTCTTTGGGTTTTACCCCTTTCTGATAATCTGAGAACTATCTTAAATATTGTTGTTCTTTAAGTACATTTTATTCATACCTTTTTCTGCTTTTTAAGAATTTTTTTGAAGTTTATTATATTTATAATAAGTGTTTTCTGGTTTTTTTGTCTGCATTAACTCAGCAGCATAACTTTATTTTTCTCTTTTCTGCTGCTATGACTAAAACCAACAATAAGCCATGCAGGATTTTTTGGTAGTGGCAACCCATAGTCAGGTGACTGCCTTAAATAGGAATATGTAGCTTGAGTGGATGGATTAGTGTGAAGTACAATGGCATATTACTGAATTGTTTCCTATTTTCAGAGTACTTGCATTACTCTGAAATGAGATCTTGAAGTTTTTAAAAGTGCAAAGATAAATACATATGTCATAATCCCAGAATGTTACGTATTCAGCAATTAGGTGTGTTTTGGGCAGTAATTGGTTTCTTGATAGTTTAAGTAAATGCTACTACTCACTTCTAAGACATGTGATGATAAAATACAGTACTGAGCCTTACCATTTAGGAGGCTGTGATTTTTTTTGTGTTCAGTCAGATAAAATTGATTTAATACGTTCAAGAAAGTATATTTGCATAAATGTAAAAAACCTAATTTTTGTGTTTAGAAAAAGGACTTTATAAAGAGGCAGTTTTATCATATTTTCATCATATTTTTATCATGTTTTATTGTGTGATAACATAGGTGTGCAAGTACACACATACAAGCCATATCACTATATGGCTAATAAGTACTTAGAGATGTATATTTTAAGTAAACATCTTACAATAGCATTTCTCTGTATACAGCAGTATGTGTGTTAGTGATTAATTTGTTCTGCTTTCAGGGAGATGAAAATGGGTCTTTTAAATGGTCAGTCTACTTAAATAAGCTGTGTATCTTCTCAATGAGTACTCTAAAAATGTTCTGCCATGTCCTTGGTGTCTGCCATGTGGAATTTTAAGATACCCGATTTCATATCTAGTACAAATTTAAAACAAAATATAATGCTGACTATGACTAAGTATGTATACGCACACAGAGACATATATGAAAAAGAAGTTGTTAAGAATTTGTGGTATTTCTGGTTGAATTTTGTGACCTTTGAAAATTTCTCTTTTAAGTTCTACCGGGCAGAAATTGAAGCTCTCCATTCTTCTGGGACAACTGCAGTTGTTAAATTCAGTGATTATGGAAATTATGAAGAGGTGCTTCTCAGCAACATCAGGCCTGTTCATGCAGACACATGGGTATGTGATAACAAATTGTATTAAAAAATGCCAACTGCATAGTCTGTACAAAATATGTAACTCTTAACTAATTAATGCCTACTCACGCAAAGAATGCTACCTACATGTGTAGAAAAATAGTTGCAAAGTACACGCACAAAATCTCTGATTTTACTTGTCTATATGAAACCTGATAGACATGTATTACGATGTGGTATTCTTCCTGTATAATAAATTTCAATTGTATTGTTTGAAAATGAATAATTGATCTGTCAACCAAACAGTTTTATGCATGTTTTCTCTCTTAAAAGTTGTTACTTACTCTATTCAACCCAATTTTTTGTTTTATTTCATGTACATTGTATGTTGTTCTGTAAGGGTTAGGAAACAGTCATTTAAAACATGTTCTGAAGCTTTTCACTACATGTGTATGTATGACTAAAAATACACATCTGTATCCCTTTTTTTGTATAATGATTTTATTCTTGTTTCAATGATTTCTTCTTTGCCAAATATTGTAGTGGTCATGTATGCATCAAAATCTGTTTTATGAAGTTTAGAATGTATTAGCCTTATGGAAATTTTAAAAGGCTTTATTAGTGAATATCATGGAAGCAGAGATACATTTCAATTAAAACAAATGTCAGGAATGCACAATTCTTTGCTGTTTACTCTTACTATAAAAGGCTGCACAAAAAATATACATCTGCATATTGATTCCTTAATGATGAGTTGACTGTGCTTATTTTAAGTTCTTACTTTTGGGTCATAGAACCATGTTACTATTGCTGCAGAGGCTGAACAGTCAGCTCCTGTTTCCCAGTGGTCTTTTAACAAGTACTGTTGCCTGTAGCTCTCAGATGCCTCTGAGATGGCCTTTTTGTACTTAAAAAGATATCTGAAACTCCTCCCAGCTGATGCATTGCTGTTTGTATGAAAATTTACCCTTTATCCTGCCTTCTTTTTGTCCTACACTCTGGCCTGTAAGATGCTAGTTATTTATGGTATGATTGTATTATTTTAACCCTTTTTCTGGGTTAATAATCAGACTTTTCTTCATTTGATTACAGTTTTGAGGAGTGGCTTTTATTTTACTTAAAGCCACTGAATGTTAGCACTCACAGTGTAAGAACTTGGCTTAATATTAAGACTAAGTTGATCCTGGTAGTGAGGTGCCATTTCCTACTTGATCCTAGTAGTGAGGTGGTCATTTTCCCTGCCTCTTCTGCCTGTGTCTGACCATGTGTTCTTCCTCATCCCTCTCCTCCCATGTTGGATTGTCAGTCATGTAGCCACAGGATGAAATTGAATTAAATGGACCACATTTTTGTTCCCCCAGGTTGTCTTACTGTATTTCAGAGTTAGTTTGTTAAAGCTGATACAAGGGTGGGACAGTGTATGGAGAGGCGATTCTGACAGTAAGTACCGTAGTCTTGACATCATGCTGCCTCCTGATTGAGTCACTGAGGCTTCCTCTGTGATTACTGGAGACAAAAGAGGAATTTCCAAGGACTTTCAGTCCATTCAAAAGTGAAAAATACCTTTCTCAAGGTTCTTATTTTCTCTCAAGGTAGCCTAGTTACATAAATTCAAAAAATGACATTTCAGATCATTACAGTTACACAAGATGAATGCCAATCAACATCTTAACAGTGAACATCATTTAAATGAGTTGTTTTCTGACAAATTGTTCTTTTGTTCCTAGAAGGTCCTTGAAGCTGTAGGATATTTGCAGAAGAAAGTTGATTAGGACCTGCCTCTTCACTTCTTTGTTTTTGAGTGCTAAGCATAATCCTCATTATGCATTTGCAGTTCTTAATCACCCATTGATACTCAGCTTTGTCTTTTAAGCTGAGCACTGTTAGCCATTTTTCTTTGTCTCAGTGTTCTTATTATGTATAAATCTAGATAGCATGCATAAATGCAAAACAGTTATAATGCTGCTTAGTTCTTTGACTTAAGATTCAAGTAACTTGGGTGTATTTCCTCTTTACTGGAGAACAAAACAGATTTTAAAGTAACTACAGTAATTACTTTTCTTTCACTGATCAATGCTATTGGCCCCAAGGAGCATGTATTACTGGAAATGTTATGCTGATTTTTATTTCAGTTGTTCCACATAATTTCCAGATAGTGAAGTAAAGTCCCTTTTGCAGGTGCTTGAGTCCATCAGTGCTTTTAAACATCACCTCCTAAGGGCGCTGGAGCAGGCAATTCCCAAAAGTCTGAAGTCAAGCAGGCGAGGCAGAAGGCTGGCTTGGCTGAACAGCAATATAGCAAAAAAGAAGGTGTATGCCCAGTGGAAGCAGGGTCAGGTGGCATGGGAGGAGTACAGAGATGCTGCTTGCCACTGCAGGAAGAAAATGTATGCAGCTGAAACTCAATTGGAGTTGATGCTGCCAGAAATGTGGGGGGCGATAAAAAGAGGGTTTTTTCAAATATATTAATGGCAATGGGCAGTGTGAAAATAACATCAGCCCATTACAGGATGAGGATGGTCTCCTTACAAACAGGAACAGGGCCAAGGGACAGGTGTTTAAGGCATTCTTTGCCTCCATCTTCAACATGGGTGATGGACCAAGGGAGTCCAAGTGCCCTGAGCTGGAGAACCATGACTGAGAATCATCAACTCACAGTTTACTCTGGAATTGTGTGAGATCTGCTTGTCCAGCTGGATCCGTACAAATCTATGGAGCCTGATGGGATTCATCCAAGAATCCTCAAAAAACTGGCTGATGTAATCACAAAACTTCTCACAATGATTTTTGAGTGGTCTTGGTAATCTGGAGAGGTCCCAGCTGACTGGAAGCTGACCAGCTCTATCCCAGTTTTCAAGGAAGTCAAGGGGAACCCTGGAAACTACAGACCTCTCAGTCTCACTTCAGTGCCTGGTAAAATAATGGAAAAGATTATTCTGGGAGATATTGGAAAACACCTGGAGACTAATGCACTCATCAGTCACAGCCAACACAGCTTTGTGTGAGGAAAGTCCTCCTTGTCAAACTTGATTTCCTTCTATGACAGGGTAGCACACCTAGCTGACCTAACAAAGACTGTTGATGTAATTTTTTTGGATTTCAGTAAAGCTTTTGATGCTGTCTCTCACAGTATGCTCCTGGACAAAATGTCCAGCCCACAGCTTGATAATCACATTATGTGGTGGGTGAGCAGCTGGCTCTTGGGTCAGGTGCAAAGGGTTGTAGTGAACAGGATGACATCAGAGTTTTGGTGACTGGTCACTAGTGGGGTTCTGCAGGCTTCATACTCAGCCTCTGTGCCCTTCAACATCTTCATTAACAACTTAGACATAGGAATAAGTTGGCCAATGGCGCCAAATTGGGAGCAGCTGTCAACTCCCTTGAAGGCAGAGATGCTCTTCAGAGGGACCCAGACAAATCAGAGGGCTTGGCAGTCACCAAATGTTTGAGGTTTAACAAGGACAAGTGCCTTGGATGGGGCAACCCTGATGGTGTGTGTACATTAGGTAATGAGGGGCTGGAAGCAGTGCTGCAGAAAGGGACCTGGGGATCCTGTCAGTGGCAAGTTGAGTCATCACTGTGCCCTGGCAGCCAGGAGAGCCAGCTGTGTCCTGGGGGGCATCAGATACAGCATCATCAACCTCTCAAAGGAGGGGATTGTCCCGCTCTGCTCTGCACTGGTGTGGCCTCACCTCGAGTGCTGTGTACAGTTTGGGACGCCACAATATGGGGAAGACATTAAGCTATTTGAGAGCATCCAGAGGAGGCAGCAAGCATGGTGAAGGGCATTGAGGGGAAGCCTTGTGAGGAGTGGCTGAGGTAATTGGGTTTGTTCAGCCTGGAGGCGACTGAGGGCAGACCTTGTTGGGGTCTTCAACATCTTTATGAGGGGAAGGTACCTATGTCTTCACTCCTGTGACCAGTAACAGGACCCAAGGAAGTGGCATGAAATAGCATGATTCAGGGGAGGATATCAGGAAAAGGTTTTACACTCAGAGAACACTGGAACAGGCTACCCAGGGAAGAGGTCACAGCACCAAGCCTGACAGAGTTCAAGAAGCATTTGCACAGTGCACTCATGCACGTGGTGTGACTCTTGGGATGTCCTGTGCAGGGCCAGGAGTGGGACTCGATAATCATTGTCAGTCCCTTCCATTTAGCATATTCTCTGATTACATGATTCTTGATCTTAGATATCTGTACTGAAAACTTGTAGAAATACACTATATGTGAGTTCTGATTCAGACTCCTTTTTGAAAGAGTTGCTAATACTGAGAGAAATTTAGTGAACTCTTATCAAAGCGTAAATTTAGCGTATGTCTTAGAAGTGATTATTCTTTATTGTTTCACTACTGTTTGTTTAGGACTCATGTTGAATTTCATTTTTTGTCCAACAAATACAAATGGATGAAAGTATACCACTGGGAGGAAGAAAAAAAAGCAAAGCAAAATGTTGCTTGGCTAGTCACTTGCAATAACAGCCAAAGTACCACAGTGACCTTATTTTGATGACATTACATATTTTATGAGGTGCTTATTTAAGCACCTCAGCTTCTGCTCTGCTTTTGGCAACCTTTATAAGTGATTTTTGGTTTGTTTGTTTTTTTTGGTGGGTTTTTGCTTTGTTTTGTTATCTTAACTGTAAATCAACTCTGCCTCATATTTTCAAAATACATTGTGCTTACCACCTTAATGAAAAAAGTATAATAATTGATCGTGTACTGTCCATTATGCAGTTTGCTTAGAGTTCTTGTAAGTTTTCAGTCTGTCTGACACCTTACATGCAGCTATTTATCTTTCTGATGGCTAGAAGATAAAGTTGAGTTTTACATTAGGTAAACCAAAAAGGTAGTGGGGATTTTTTTTTCAATTATCACGTACAATACCAATATAAATACACTTAAGAACACTAGAACTGCTTATTGTTTTTCTTAGAGCCTGAAAATATGTCCTAGGTATGGAATTCATAGATATTTTTAATAATAAAACATTTGGGTTCCACTATTCTAGAGTTCTTATGAATGTCCTGTATGTAACACTACAATACTGTATTCCAACAGTTCCCTCAATGTAGCAGGGGTCACTTAAAGTATTTTAATCCAAATAAAAAAAAAGTCACTGAAATACTATTGTAGAAATAAGAACTGCTTGTTTTTTCTTGTAAATGGTGTAAAATTACACTAACAACTGAAAAGCATTGGAAGGACCTTCCTGAATCACTTAATAATTTGTTCTGTGAAAAAAAAAAAATAAAGTCAAGATAATACTTTAAACTCTAAGTCTTAATTTTATTCTCTATTTTGTAGGATATTTTTCCCTTAATAAATTATGAAAATGTACAGTCTAAGTGTTTATCTTGTGACATTTTCCCCCAAAGCCAAATAAGTTTTTGCTTTGTTTTCCATTCTCTGTTTCCTTAGTAATGTCATAGGCTTTTTTTCACCCTCTTTATGCTACAATTACCTTTTTTTGTTTTCCACTGCTGTATGAAGGAAATAAAAATCGTAGTGTACCCTATGTATGTATGTAGTTTCACTTACATATGTTATGGCCTTAACTGCTTGTTCTCTAAACAAGCTGGAATTCTTACAGCTTCTTTGAGTACAATTATTGTAATTCCTTAAGAATTCCAGTTATGAAGTGAAGCCTATAGTTTAGCTTAGTTCCTCTTCCTGCAGTATCTTGCACTGGATTTCTGCATAAAGATAAAAGATCACAGAAATTATTATTAAGACATAAATATTATACATATTCCCGGTTTTTCTAGAATTTCTTTTGTTCTGTGGAGACTGAAAATCCATTTTGCAGGTTTTCTCAGCTCATTCCTCCAGTAAGGAATGAGCTGAGGAAGGAAAATAACAGGATTGTGGATTGCAGTTAATTCTTGGTGGCAGAGAGTTCAGAGTTCAAGTTAGATAACATTGTGTCTTGTCATGGAGCTTTAAGAGCTTTTATGTCTGTTGAATTACCTTAAACTGTAATTCAGGGCTTGATCATAGCTTTCCATTTCAGGTAAGTGAAGAGGTAAACTCCTCTTAGTTTTCTGAAGGTGTTTGGAACATTTGATTATGCAGGCAGATATTAGGGACTATATCAGTGCTCAGTTCAGATTCTCCTATGCTTATAAAGCCTATTTATAACTGGTCTTTTCTTTTTGTAGGGCTTTTTTGGTTTTGGTGTTTTGTTTTGTTTTTTCTTCCTTTGGTACCTAATTGGAAGTGTTGCTTCTGACTTCTTAGTGAAAATCTTGAGAGCTTATTTCATGCAGGCTCAAGTTGATAAAACCTTTTGCAGAAAAAGTTTGCATAGTTACCTAATGGTTTCCTATTTGAATTTATTCCTTCATATATTTTCTGATGTGTTTATTTTTGTTCTTCTCTAGACTATATGTTCTCATATAGGACATCCACTGTGGGTCACAAGGCATACAGGAGCAAATGAAAGCAGTGGTGTTTAGTTATTGCCATACTCTTTGTTCCTTTCTTGACAGAGCTCCCCCAGTGTCCTGTTTCAATGTAGGACACTGCTGAAGAATGTTCTTGAATGTTCTACAACTGACAGTAAAATTTTACAAGATATTGCATACTGTATTGCACTAAGCCAGGCACAATTTTACCATTGGATGCAGGCTTGTGGGGTTTCTCTTCTTGCTTGCATTCCTTCCTGACCTATTCCAGTCTCACGTCTTTTCTCTGTACAGATAATCAGCCTCTTTTTGATGATGTCAGACACGTTAGGTTACATCAGCAATCCTCACAGCTGGGCATTTTGAGGCTCAGCTGATGGAAATCACATCTTAAATCACAGAGTTTCATCAGTGCCCAGGGAGAGGAGTGTAGCTGAGTCCCCACTGAGAGAGTTGAATCTTCCACAAGTTCAGGCCAGTTGAAGGAGAGAGCTACTCAATAAAAGTTCATCACTCAACCTGGAAATGGACTTCCTTCCATATGAGAGTGGGAAGGGAAATACTTGTGAATGTGAGTAAATTGGTGCTATGGGGTTATTATGTAGCAGTTTTATTTTCACTCCTGGAAAGTTTTTTTAGGGTTTTTTACTTTGTTCGTAACTTATTGTGTAGATGTAAAAATTACTGAAGATTGGATATTACAGTTTTAGGATAATAGAATTGCTTAGGTTAGAAAAGGCCTTGAAGATCATAAACTAAAATCATTAGTCTGGCACCGTCAAGCCCACCACTAAACCATATCCCAAAATTCCACATCTACAGGTCTTCTAAATAGTTCTAGAGATGGTGGCTCAGCCACTTCCCTAGACAGACTGCTCCAAGGCCTGACAAAGGCTTTTGTGAAGATATTTTTCCTTATATCCCATCTAAACCTCCCTTAGCACAACTTGAGGTGATCTCCTCTTGTCTTGTTACTCATTACTTGGGAGAGGAACCTGACCCCCACTTAGCTACAACCTCCTTCAAAGTAACTTTGGAGAGTGA